>NC_035443.2:181049547-181349547 GCF_002127325.2 Helianthus annuus | reverse complement strand
TTAGAATGCGCGGTTGGGTTCGGTTATTTATTTTACTTCAAATTTG
The DNA here is from genome assembly GCF_002127325.2 of Helianthus annuus. Taxonomy (NCBI): domain Eukaryota; kingdom Viridiplantae; phylum Streptophyta; class Magnoliopsida; order Asterales; family Asteraceae; genus Helianthus; species Helianthus annuus. Next base: position 181,349,501 of record NC_035443.2, on the reverse strand, counting down.
ATTGGGTTGGGTTACAATGATTCTTTATTGGACTAAATTGTTAAGTGAAAGTGATTGGTTTAAATTGTTAAGTGAAATTGCTTAAAAAATAATTATATAAACTAGGTTATATTTTAATAAAAATCAGTGTATACATTTTTTTAATAAATTCATAAGATTTTTTTCTAAGGGGGGTAGTTGAAAATTTCCCAGGGTTGCGGTCGGGATTTTGCGCGAAATTTATAAGCACTAAAAAATATTTTTTTCAAAGGGTGCGCCTGCCCACCCACCAATGTGGATAGGTCCGCCCCTGATTATGAATTTGTTAATTTTTTAATAAGCATTTCGTATAGACTATCAAATACATCAGTGATCATAGAAAAGTTGATAAGTATATGATATGTTATTCCAAACTCTAAAACAAATTCAATGCATGACTATATTTGACTATATTTTAACGTAGCAAGCACATAAAATGTATATTTTACATAGCTAGTGTTGTATAACATAACAAAATAAGAAAAAGAAAATTACTATCATACCTAAAATACATGCATATATTAATGGTTATTGAGTTTCAATGGTAAAAGTCTAAAAGATATACGGCTCTCAACACATTTAACATATACAATGTTTTGTTGATGATATTAAAGTTCAAAAAAAAAAAAAAAAACAGAAGTGAAAACATAGCAAAGCAGCACTAGAAATGAAGCTTGTCAACATGATCAGCATCCTTTTCTTGTTAATCACAGCAACTACAACCCCAATTACAGGTGATTTTTATACACATTTTGCATAATACAATTTTTTTTTTTTTTTTTTTTTGCGATGACAAAAAAAAACAAAATGGATTATTCATTTTTTCAACTTTAAAAAAAAAATTATTCAGAAAGGGTTGGCGGCGCAGCTTGTTGCCCGTCTACCTTCTGTTTTGATGTAACTTAACAAGTTTTCTGGTTATATCAATCGTTTGTTTTTTGACCAAAAAAAAAAAGGAAATAGTTGAAACGCAAGGTTTATTCGTATATTTTAACATTCAATAAAAACATATAAACAAAACATATTTGTTTATCTATACAACCAACACATGGCGTAAATCAAGTGTGGGAAATTTTTCCTACACGTGTGTAGGTACACGTTTAAAAATCATATCAACAAAGGCAAATTGGATTTAAATAATCCCAACTTGCTCAATTTGGCCGATAATAATCCCAGCTTAGTTATTGGCCGATAATAATCCGAACTGGTCCACTTTTGGCCGATAATAGTCCGCCGTTAAAAATAGCCTAACGGAGTTAAGCTTTTTTCCGAATTATAAACCGATGTTTTATAGATTTTGATCAGAACGAGGAAACGATTCGATTTATGTAAAAGGTACCTCGAAACGGTGCTTCAAACGACTTGATTTTTGTTAATTGGAAGTTTAAACACCCGAATTGAAGCACCGTTTTCGTCGTTTGGGGCAATATTTTGAGGTAAATTTTATATCAATCAACTCGTATCCTCGTTCTGATCAAAATTTATAAAACATCGGTTTGTAATTCGGAAAAAAGCTTAACTCCGTTAAGCTATTTTTAACGGCGGACTATTATCGGCCAAAAGTGGACCAGTTCGGATTATTATCGGCCAATAACTGAGTTGGGATTATTATCGGCCAAATTGAGCAAGTTGGGATTATTTAAATCCAATTTGCCATCAACAAATTAGTTTTTTTTTTTTATTTATATAACATACTCGTGTATGTAAGAAGGATTTTTTTTTTTTTTAAATATGAACCTTTAATAGGCAAAACTGTGCAATTTAGGTTTATTCTGTTTATTCTCGTAATAATTTACTCTTTTACAATGAACCATTATACATTTTTATTATGACATGAATTGTTGATTATCATTATACGTTTAGGTGGTGATATGAATATTGTGAGGAAGATAAATATCAATATATGTGAAGCCTATGTTCAATGGCAGAATTGTAAGGATGAATATTGCAATGCTCATTGTCTTGTTTGGAAGGGGAGTTTCGCCAATGGGGAATGTGCAATAGACAATACTCAGTGTCGTTGTTCATGGATTTGTTAATAATAGCTTAGAGCTACTCTTGATTGAATCCATTGATTATGTTATGTATGTGTGACTCTTAAAGAAGTATGGTTTAATAAAATAAAAACTAGACATAACATTTGTCACTTTGTTCCCTTTGTATAGTATCGTGTGACATTTTAACCATGTACATTAGATGATACTGTAAGATATTGAAGACTGAATGATAATTCGTGAATTAGTAGGTTACAATATATAGAGATTATGAGTAACCCTAGAAACCTAACTAAGCCTGTGGGCTCATAGTCTAATACTCCCCCACAGTCGTAGCGGAGGAACTAGAAGCTTAGACTGAAAAAAATATGAAAACAAAAAGACAATAATAAACCCTAAAAAGTTGTCTTCGATTTCGGTCAAAATTCCATAATCTTGCAATCTTCAATCCATAATCTTCGATCCACAGTTTTGAATGACCTCATAATCATATAAGAGACAACCAATACAGCAGTGCAGCGGCGGCCGGTAGCGGCGCGGCGGCGGATCGTAATCCTGCAGGCGGCGTGGCGGAAGACCATAGTCTAATGAGCGGCGGCGGCACGGCGGCAAGGGGCAGCTTGACGGAGATGCGAAATCAACAGGATGAGCCGTAGCATCATTTGTGTGGTAACGGACCGTAAGAAGACCGGTGAATCTAGAACCGAAGACGAAGCTTTATTTGAACACAAAACTGAGAAAAATAATGGAAATGGAAAACAAACAGAAACCGGACAGGGCGGCAACGGCAGTGGCGGCACGCCGCCCTGTCTAGGGTTTTTCTCAAGTGGTGACGGCTAGGGTTTTGTTATTTGTGTGTGACGCAGCGGAAACGATATAGAGCCTAGGTCGACTCTGATACCATGTAAGATATTAAAGACTGAATGATAATTCGTGAATTAGTAGGTTACAATATATAGAGATTATGAGTAACCCTAGAAACCTAACTAAGCCCGTGGGCTCATAGTCTAATAGATATGTGGGGTGTTTCTTGTTGTAATAGTAAAAATAACAAATTAAGAACATTTCAAATTGAATAAGATTAAATCACCAGCATACACTTATTTATATAACTAGTGTGTTATACTCACGCTCTATGACAAAAGACGAATCAATTTTAAAAAGATAAATAAAAACGTAGACATAATAGTTAAAATAATGTTAATAAAAAAGAAAGCTAAAAATCACCAGCATATTCTTATTTATATAACTAGTGTGTTATGTCTGTTACAGCAACTACCACCTCTAACCTCCGAAAACTACCATTACAATCTTCGTAATGTGTTAAATGAGTATGCACTTGCTGCGTAATATGATGAATTGAGACGTTCTTTTGGACCCTCACTTCATTATATAATGGCCCGTCATAGTGCAATACGAAGAATGTGGTTGTTTCAGCTCACGAAGTTCGTCCCGCACAAAGATTTATTAATCGGCTCTTAAGGTGCATATATATATTTACAATAATAAAACCCTAGGGATAGCCTACTACCATACGCCTGATCATAAGTTGAGTTGGCCTAACCGGTTAAAATACCCCTGCTTATCATGTAATTTCTTGTTTTTTATCCCGATTAGCAGTTTGTTAACCGGGTAGTTTTATAGAGTTGTGTTTTTTTTTTCAAAAAAAAAAAAAAAACTTTTGGCTTTTAGCTGTATTTAATGTCTGGAATGTTCCAGATGATTTATTTAACGTTTTAAAAGAAAGCGTTAATTAATAACAATATGACTAATGTAAAGGTAATGAAAAACATAATGTATGTCAAAACAGAAGAGTAATGAATAAAGTTCTATTGTTAAAGTATTTAAAAGAAAGAGTTGATGAATAACAAAATGACTAATGTAAAGGTAATGAAAAACATAATGTATGTCAAAAGAGAAGAGTAATGAATAAAGTTCTATTGTTAAAGTAATAAAAGGGCATTGGCTACGACTAACATTATGATTATGTACTATTAGTGAGTAAGTGTTGCCGATGATAGACTATATAAATGAATGTTTGGCAATGATATGTATAGAATGGAACATGTCCTATGGAACGTATTTAATGGGTATTACGGGACTTACAAAATCAAAACTATCCTACATGATGTATGGAATGAAGTGATGATTGTCACTTGTCCTATGGGAGGTATGGAATGGAGTGATGACAATCACTTGTCCTACATGAAGTATGAAATGAAACATGTCCTATAATGGAATATGTTATCCTTAGATTCAATGGTCGAATCTGGGTTCCGATCTTTGGAGGACTTAAAGATCTAATCCTTCATGAAGCGCATAATTCTAAATACTCAGTTCACCCTGGAGGTAACAAGATGTATCAGGATCTAAAAGCAAACTACTGGTGGATGGGTTTGAAAAAATCCATAGCCACCCATGTAGCTAAGTGCCTGACGTGTTCACAGGTTAAAGCCGAACATCAAAAGCCGTCAGGACTACTACAACAATTGGAAATTCCCACATGGAAGTGGGAGATGGTAACTTTGGATTTTATTACCAAGTTACCTAAAACTAAGCATGGTAATGACACAATATGGGTCATTATTGAGAGGCTGACTAAGTCAGCACACTTTTTGCCCATAAAAGAGACGCATAGCTCCGATAAGTTGGCGAAGTTGTATGTGGACGAGATTTTGTCCCTACATGGAGTGCTAGTATCTATTGTATCTATCCGATAGAGATATAAGATACACTTCTCACTTGTGGAAAAGCTTCCAGCAATCATTAGGCACTCGATTGAACTTCAGTACGGCTTACCATCCACAGACTGACGGACAGAGTGAGCGTACTATCCAGACACTAGAAGACATGCTTCGAACATGTGTGATCGACTTCGGTGGTAGCTGGGATGGCCATCTCTCCCTAATTGAATTCTCCTATAATAACAGTTATCATACGAGCATCAAGGCTGCTCCTTTTGAGGCCTTGTATGGGAGAAAATGTCAAACGCCTGTCTGTTGGGCAGAAGTTGGGGAGGCCCAACTATCAGGACCCGAGATTGTCCAGGAGACGACGGATAAGATTATACAAATCCGTGATCGTCTAAAAGCTGTTACAACAACTACCACCTCTAACCTCCGAAAATGTGACAACCGGTAAATTACGCCCTTAATTACGTAATTTCCAGGCGATTTACGCAACAATAAATAGTGTTTATGATATAAACGTTCATATGGAATTCGATTGGTCGAAGTTCCTGTTCATCGTTGGATCCTGTTAACTTAGTCACACTAGTGACTGTATCTATACATCTTGTTTCCCTTGACATCAACTTTTGAAACACACTTCTGAAGAGATAACCTATTCTAAATTTCGAGGACGAAATTTCTGTAACAGGGGAGAATGTGACAACCGGTAAATTACGCCCTTAATTACGTAATTTACAGGCGATTTACGCAACAATAAATAGTGTTTACGACGCTAATTAACTTAGTTAGGCCCTTGGAGTGCCCAGGAACGTTTGATCAGCTATACAGTGCGCGTGTGGTGATTTATGGGAAATCTGATGAATATTATGCGATGACAGTCTGAAACCGTACAAAATACTGACGACACCGACAAATATGGATGTTACACGAATATTTTTATGCTTATGGAGTTTAGGTCGCGATATCGGGTCTCGTAGGAATTACGGGCCACTTACACGCGAGATGGGTTTGTGGGCCCTGGGCCCAAGCCCAAAACCCGCAAGCCTAAACCAGCACACAATATATCTTATAAGATCTTTAAAGATCTCTTCAAATCTTGTAAAATCTCTTCAAATCTAACCTAAATCTCTACAAAATATTTATAAAATCTTTAAAGGATCTCTTTAGATCTTTATACGAAGAACAAGAGAAAGCCATATTAGTCAATACCCACTTGAATGACTATAAAACCTACCCCTCTCATTATTCTTGGTCTGCATATTAATTTACACACACACATACAAATTGCTAAACAACCTCTCATTTTCACTCTCATCCTCTCCCGGTTACACTCACTGAGCAAACAAACACAGGGACCTCATGTCCTCAAGTACTCAAACAAACAAGAACCTGCTCTACTCTCATCTCTCTTCTCCGGCTCCGGCTCCGGCTCCGGCAACCGGAGTGACGCCATCTACCGGGTTCTATTTCTATCCTCTATAACACCCACACCCCCCCCCCCCCTTCTTTGTTTCGGTCAGCAACGGACCACCACCACCAACGTCGGGTGGTGGTGAGCGACGGTCAATCGACAAAGAGAGAGAGACCGAGAGAGAGAAGAAAGTTAGAGAGAGAGATCAATCGGAGAAAGAGAAGAACGGCGGAGCTCAACAGCAACGGCAGCAGTGGTAGGCAACTCGGTCCGGCATTCGGAGACTCGACCCGGTGGTCGGAGACCCGGTCCGGCGGTCGGCGTCAAGGACCGGCGGTCCGTGTCTTTATCCGATGAGTTCTCCGGTAAACACCCTCTACTTCTCATTATTTCCTGCAAAAATTGAAGCTGATGCAATTTTGTTTCGGTTCGAGTTGCAGGTTCGGGTCAACAGGGCAGTCGGTCAACAGCACGGGTCAATGGCTCGGTTCGGGTTAGCTGTGGTTTCGTTTTGGTTCGAGTCTTGGTCATGGGTTCGGGTTTTCAGGCTTAGTCTCGTCTCAGATCGGGTCCCGTTAGCTCAGTGTAGGTTCGGGTCAGATTCGGCTCGGTACGAGTCAACTCAGTCGGTTGGGGTCAGCCGGTTCGGGTCAAGCGGCTAGATCAAGGCGGTTCGGTTCGTGGTTCGGGTTGACTCAGTCAAACCGAGTCAACTCGGTCAACTCAGCCAACCCTTTTTTGCGTCTCGACATTAGAAACTTGGTAAAAGTTAACGGCGGTTAATAGTTATGTTTTTTTTTATGTTACACGTGATAAACGAGCTCGAACCAATCGATTTACATATACTTTACATTTTTACATATTAGACACAACTTACATAAACATTGTTTATAATGTTTGAATATTGTTGAGTCTTGGATTGAATTTTGATAAAATAACGACAACTTGTGTTGTCGGGGCGTCCAAAAACAGAGGAAACTCTGCCCGTTTTTCGAGAAAACCCGTAAAAGCAAAACATGTTTTATTGAAAAGCGACTTTTATGATAACTAATATAAATGTGTATATCACTTTCGACGACGCTTTATCACAAACAAAAACGACAATTCTTTTATAAAATAAATATATTTTATATGTTTATGTCAAGCGCCAAACAACTCGTATTCGTTTTACAAAATAAATATAGTTCACATATCTGTTTCGAATACCATACAACGCGAATCCTTTTATAAAAATAAATATAATTTATATATTTATTTCAAACGAACTCGAATCCTTTTATAAATAAATATAGTTATATATTTATTTTCCAATACAAGTCGACGATTCTTTTACAAAATAAATATAACTGTTATATTTATTTTATACGCCTAGACGACATATACCTATATTTTTGGCAAATATACACAAGACGTGATATATAATACAAATTATTATATATTATTTGCATGCGACCTCTCAAAAACGAGCTAAACGAGTATAACTTACTCATTTCCGTTAAGTCAATAACTTACCGTCGAATCGTTCGATTAACGATTCGGTAGAGCTCGATGACACGTAGTTTAGATACTGCGTTATTTAGAAACTTATTAGATATTCCGTGTTAGGAATATTGTAGGATGCACGCTAGCGAGTCTCATCTTGGAAGCGACATCACGAAGTCGTAATTAGCTAGCTTTGCACAGGAATATTCAGGCGAGTTCATAACCCCCACTTTTTACTGTTTTACATTTTTGTAAATGTTTTCGGGGTGGAAAGACATGCATGTTTTTCAAGACATACAAAGTCTTCAACAGACAAAGACTGTATATTTTTAGACAAGCACGTTTTGCAAGGACATACAAAGTTTTGAACAAACGCAAAACTCGTATTTCTAAATCATATCACGAATGGATTTCGAGGAACTCAAATGATTCACGAAAGGTTTATACTAAACATACCGGTTTTTACAAAACAAATGCTTATTTTCGAAATGTGAATGATTTTTCATAACTAAGGAGTCAGCCTTAGTGGCTGGGGAGGTTCAGTCAGGGTGGCTGGGGAGGTTCAGTCAGGGTGGCTGGGAAGGTTCAGTCAGGGTGGCTGGGGAGGTTCAGTCAGGGTGGCTGGGAAGGTTCAGTCAGGGTGGCTGGGGAGGTTCAGTCAGGGTGGCTGGGAAGGTTCAGCCAAGGTGGCTGGGGAGGTTCAGTCAGGGTGGCTGGGGAGGTTCAGCCAGGGTGGCTGGGGTGGAATATATGTTACAGTAATTACGAATACTTTTTACATGGTATGGTTAGCGTAAGGAGGGTTACTACTTAGATCATGTGAGTGGGTAGGCGGAAACTTGAGGCCATTAATCCTCAGGGTAGGACCGAGGGGCAGGAGCGGTAGATCTATCTGGGTGTAGCGAGCCCAGCCCCAGGCCCAGCGTAACGGACCTCGGGGTGACTTTGTACCCAACGCATAAATCCGCTAGGTTTGAGTCTTCCTACTTGCACTTCACACATATCAATGGCCTTGCAAACCATTGGTGATCTCTTTTTCCTTATTTGCTACATACCAGGGATTTTTATCATACACACTAACAAAACGCTTGATTTATACAAAATGAAAACCATGTTTTATACAAATTCAAAGTATAGGATTATACGGGCATAGAGTCAAAGTCAGGGTGGGCATTGACAGTTATACATACTTTACAAATACATGGTTTTACGATCATAGATCGTTACAAATACAAAGTCCTCATATAATCTGGACAAGAAAATGATTTTTAAATTCGTTTTCTCAATACCATTTCGAAAACCGGTTATTCCAAAGATTTATTTCAAATCTTTCACAACTCAAAAGATTTATTTCAGATCTTTTACAAACAAACTATGAACTCGCTCAACTTTATGTTGACTTTTTTTCGCATGTTCTTTCTCAGGTTGCATTTCTAAGACAAGGCGCGGTTGGAATAGGATGACCTTGGAGACTCGAGTACTTAGTGGGCGTTCAGTTTCTAGAAAGACTTAGCTTATTTGCTTCCGCTGTGCAATGAAGATACCAGTCCAGTCACGCCAACGCTCTGATATTTCGGGGTGTGACAAATTGGTATCAGAGCTATAGGTTACAGCGAATTAGGTTTCTGTTGTGATACCTAGGATCTAACCTCACCTTTTCCCCTGGGGACTTAGACCATTGAGACATTGAATACATACAGAACGCCTAGTACTCGAATATGGTCTCCAACCGTTGCCGAAAAACAAACAGTCAAAATTTTGTCTCCAAACAATACGCTAAAGTGGTGTTTTATACACGGTGCATAAAACAATTACATACAGTACACAACACTCTGAGAGTTTAGGAAACATGCATCTAAGACCTTCGGAAAAGGGAATTCAGCCGGGTGGCTGGATCTGGTCGGGAGACTAGGAGATTCAGTCCGAGAGGCTGGGAAGGTAGTCTGAGAGACTAGGAGATTCAGTCTGAGAGGCTGGGAGGATAGTCTAGTGGGACTAGGAGATTCAGTCTGAGAGGCTGGGAAGGTAGTCTGAGAGACTAGGAGATTCAGTCTGAGAGGCTGGGAGGATAGTCTAGTGGGACTAGGAGATTCAGTCTGAGAGGCTGGGAGGATAGACTAGTGGGACTAGGGGAATTACTTGATTGCTTATTGGTGACTAACATGCTTATTTGATTATATGATCGATTATTTGTGCATGGTCATCACGTAGGAACCGCGAATATTAACTCGGGTACACACTATTATCCATATTGTCTATGATATTTTAACTTCCCGAGCAGGCAGCCTACACATAACAAAACGCTAGCGCACGAGAATACATGGAACTCAATTTTCACGTCAACGGATGTCGGGGTACATCACCTTCTACGTGGCACACGACGCTAGTGCACAGGTATACGTGAAACTTAAGCTTACATCAACGGAGGTTGAAGTACGTCACATACGACTATCGAGGCGAGGCCTTTGAAAAGACGCGATGGCGCAATTCAACGACGACGCTAGATTCCTGTCAGCAGGAGAACTAACGACCAGGAAACGACAACTTGTCACACGATCCTGCAACGACACGAATCACTCCAAGGAAAAGACGTATGTCTCCACATCCCCCTATTTCGGTTAATGACGAATACGATATGTTCGATATTCCATGGTAATGTCACCTAACAATTGGTCGTCACCCGAAACCCCAGGTAAAGTCCTCAAATTTCTTTTGTTAAAATTTCGACTTTCACACTTACTGAGTAGATTTTCGTATCTCTACTCCTCTTAATGGTCGTTGTGTCACGATCATTTCTTTTAGTGTAGCGATCACTCATTGCTTCATTCCTTGACAAATTTATATGTTACACATGCATTGTTTGTTAGGCGTGTGGTTTCATTTCAAATAAGCGTTCCATTAAAGTTCAAATATTGTTTCGCTAAATCTAATTATTGATTTGAGATTCGAATGACCCGCATTATTGAAATTGTTGGCTTCTTTGTTATCAAGTCAACACATTTTCTTGAAATTTCTTTTCTTTTCAAGTTACATACATGGTTTTCGTTGCGACCATGCCGAAAGTTGTCTTGTTGATACATGCATTTATTCACGGCTTGCGCCGAAATCAAATTCAATTGTTGAACCTGTCTATTACACATATTCAATTCAAAACATCATAGGATGTATTGGGAGCATCATATTCAAATCAATTTTTATCAAGCACTTCATTTGTTCTGAGTCGTTGTAGACTTGTTTGGTCTACGACTCCCTTAAGTTGTTTGTTGATTCTGACACCATGTGATGGTGATTTTCACTAATTTGAAGCTTGTGCTAATCTCGTATACACATCATATTCATGGATTTAAATAATTATTCATTGATTTGTTTTTAAATCCACTTCGATTTATTATATCAAAGCGGTCTTGATACAATAGTGTGTTAAGACAGTGGTACACAAATTCATTTTTACATTCTTGTGTACCCCCCTAACGGTCCTTTCAACATCGATTGAATGTTTTGCGATATTCATTGCTTCTTCATCTTCGATCGAGAACATTATTTCTTTGATGTTTCATTTTCAATTGAAAATTCTATGATGTCATTTGAAACAAACTTTCAGATTCCCATTACTGCGCATTCATTTGACTTCAAACACGGTGAAATTGTTTGATCACCGCTATTATTGGATTGTTTAAATCATTACGACACCTTGTGGTGTTGGTGCAAACTTGTAGCTTGGGCTAATCATGATCGATCGTTTCATGCAAAACACAGGTGATACTTGTCTGATCACCGGTATTATTGAATTATTTCATTCATTACGACACCTTGAGGCGTCGATATAACTTGCAGCTTGTGCTGATCACGATCGAGCGTTTCATGCAAACTATTATATTTGAGATTGTTGATTTTAAGTTCATCCAGTGGATGTTATCGCTTCTAGAACTCGTTTACATGATATAAACGTTCATATGGAATTCGATTGGTCGAAGTTCCTGTTCATCGTTGGATCCTGTTAACTTAGTCACACTAGTGACTGTATCTATACATCTTGTTTCCCTTGACATCAACTTTTGAAACACACTTCTGAAGAGATAACCTATTCTAAATTTCGAGGACGAAATTTCTGTAACAGGGGAGAATGTGACAACCGGTAAATTACGCCCTTAATTACGTAATTTACAGGCGATTTACGCAACAATAAATAGTGTTTACGACGCTAATTAACTTAGTTAGGCCCTTGGAGTGCCCAGGAACGTTTGATCAGCTATACAGTGCGCGTGTGGTGATTTATGGGAAATCTGATGAATATTATGCGATGACAGTCTGAAACCGTACAAAATACTGACGACACCGACAAATATGGATGTTACACGAATATTTTTATGCTTATGGAGTTTAGGTCGCGATATCGGGTCTCGTAGGAATTACGGGCCACTTACACGCGAGATGGGCTTGTGGGCCCTGTGCCCAAGCCCAAAACCCGCAAGCCTAAACCAGCACACAATATATCTTATAAGATCTTTAAAGATCTCTTCAAATCTTGTAAAATCTCTTCAAATCTAACCTAAATCTCTACAAAATATTTATAAAATCTTTAAAGGATCTCTTTAGATCTTTATACGAAGAACAAGAGAAAGCCATATTAGTCAATACCCACTTGAATGACTATAAAACCTACCCCTCTCATTATTCTTGGTCTGCATATTAATTTACACACACACATACAAATTGCTAAACAACCTCTCATTTTCACTCTCATCCTCTCCCGGTTACACTCACTGAGCAAACAAACACAGGGACCTCATGTCCTCAAGTACTCAAACAAACAAGAACCTGCTCTACTCTCATCTCTCTTCTCCGGCTCCGGCTCCGGCAACCGGAGTGACGCCATCTACCGGGTTCTATTTCTATCCTCTATAACACCCACACCCCCCCTTCTTTGTTTCGGTCAGCAACGGACCACCACCACCAACGTCGGGTGGTGGTGAGCGACGGTCAGTCGACAAAGAGAGAAAGACCGAGAAAGAGAAGAAAGTTAGAGAGAGAGAGATCAATCGGAGAAAGAGAGGGACGGCGGAGCTCAACAGCAACGGCAGCAGTGGTAGGCAACTCGGTCCGGCATTCGGAGACTCGACCCGGTGGTCGGAGACCCGGTCCGGCGGTCGGCGTCAAGGACCGGCGGTCCGTGTCTTTATCCGATGAGTTCTCCGGTAAACACCCTCTACTTCTCATTATTTCCTGCAAAAATTGAAGCTGATGCAATTTTGGTTCGGTTCGAGTTGCAGGTTCGGGTCAACAGGACAGTCGGTCAACAGCACGGGTCAACGGCTCGGTTCAGGTTAGCTGTGGTTTCATTTTGGTTCGAGTCTTGGTCATGGGTTCGGGTTTTCAGGCTCAGTCTCGTCTCAGATCGGATCCGGTTAGCTTAGTGGAGGTTCGGGTCAGATTCGGCTCGGTACGAGTCAACTCAGCCGGTTGGGGTCAGCCGGTTCGGGTCAAGCGGCTAGATCAAGGCGGTTCGGTTCGTGGTTCGGGTTGACTCGGTCAAACCGTGTTGGTGCACTACATCTGTTGATTTCGTCTTAGATCGAGTCTTTCATTGTAATGTATAGATTAGGGCGTGTTTTACGAGAAAACTGGAGAGTTTACGTGTTTTAGAGTGTAAGTCCGCTTATACGGACATAGTAGGTTCTCTTTTGTGTCAGGTCCGCTTATACGGACATGGTAGGTTAGTTTATTCGTCAGGTCCGCTTATACGGACATGCCGTATAAGGGAACCTATCAGGTTCGCTTATATGGACATGCCGTATAAGGGGACCTCCTCACCTATATATACCGTATAAGAGGACCTCATTAGTAACTTCCAGATTTCCATACCGAGGTGCTGCCGGTGTGAGAATTGCATGTAAACACTGTCAAATTAATCAGAAAAGAGAATTAAGAGAATATCTAGCTGTTTCTATGTCAGGTACTTGTTTTCCGCACCTGTATCTGATCAAACTCCTCTGATTGACTCGTTCGGGTCAGATTCCGATCCTACAAACCGAGTCAACTCGGTCAACTCAGCCAACCCTTTTTTTGCGTCTCGACATTAGAAACTTGGTAAAAGTTAACGGCGGTTTAATAATTATGTTTTTTTTATGTTACACATGATAAACGAGCTCGAACCAATCGATTTACGTATACTTTACATTTTTACATATTAGACACAACTTACATAAACATTGTTTATAATGTTTGAATATTGTTGAGTCTTGGATTGAAATTTGATAAAATGACGACAACTTGTGTTGTCGGGGCGTCCAAAAACAGAGGAAACTCTGCCCGTTTTTCGAGAAAACCCGTAAAAGCAAAACATGTTTTATTGAAAAGCGACTTTTATGATAACTAATATAAATGTGTATATCACTTTCGACGACGCTTTATCACAAACGAAAACGACAATTCTTTTATAAAATAAATATATTTTATATGTTTATGTCAAGTGCCAAACAACTCGTATTCGTTTTACAAAATAAATATAGTTCACATATCTGTTTCGAATACCATACAACGCGAATCCTTTTATAAAAATAAATATAATTTATATATTTATTTCAAACGAACTCGAATTCTTTTATAAATAAATATAGTTATATATTTATTTTCCAATACAAGTCGACGATTCTTTTACAAAATAAATATAACTGTTATATTTATTTTATACGCCTAGACGGCATATACCTATATTTTTGGCAAATATACACAAGACGTGATATATAATACAAATTATTATATATTATTTGCATACGACCTCTCAAAAACGAGCTAAACGAGTATAACTTACTAATTTCCGTTAAGTCAATAACTTACCGTCGAATCGTTCGATTAACGATTCGGTAGAGCTCGATGACACGTAGTTTAGATACTGCGTTATTTAGAAACTTATTAGATATTCCGTGTTAGGAATATTGTAGGATGCACGCTAGCGAGTCTCATCTTGGAAGCGACATCACGAAGTCGTAATTAGCTAGCTTTGCACAGGAATATTCAGGCGAGTTCATAACCCCCACTTTTTACTGTTTTACATTTTTGTAAATGTTTTCGGGGTGGAAAGACATGCACGTTTTTCAAGACATACAAAGTCTTCAACAGACAAAGACTGTATATTTTTAGACAAACACGTTTTGCAAGGACATACAAAGTTTTGAACAAACGCAAAACTCGTATTTCTAAATCATATCACGAATGGATTTCGAGGAACTCAAATGATTTACGAAAGGTTTATACTAAACATACCGGTTTTTACAAAACAAATGCTTATTTTCGAAATGTGAATGATTTTTCATAACTAAGGAGTCAGCCTTAGTGGCTGGGGAGGTTCAGTCAGGGTGGCTGGGGAGGTTCAGTCAGGGTGGCTGGGAAGGTTCAGTCAGGGTGGCTGGGGAGGTTCAGTCAGGGTGGCTGGGAAGGTTCAGCCAGGGTGGCTGGGGAGGTTCAGTCAGGGTGGCTGGGGAGGTTCAGCCAGGGTGACTGGGGTGGAATATATGTTACAGTAATTACGAATACTTTTTACATGGTATGGTTAGCGTAAGGAGGGTTACTACTTAGATCATGTGAGTAGGTAGGCGGAAACTTGAGGCCATTAATCCTCAGGGTAGGACCGAGGGGCAGGAGCGGTAGATCTATCTGGGTGTAGCGAGCCCAGCCCCAGGCCCAGCGTAACGGACCTCGGGGTGACTTTGTACCCAACGCATAAATCCGCTAGGTTTGAGTCTTCCTACTTGCACTTCACACATATCAATGGCCTTGCAAACCATTGGTGATCTCTTTTTCCTTATTTGCTACATACCAGGGATTTTTATCATACACACTAACAAAACGCTTGATTTATACAAAATGAAAACCATGTTTTATACAAATTCAAAGTATAGGATTATACGGGCATAGAGTCAAAGTCAGGGTGGGCATTGACGGTTATACATACTTTACAAATACATGGTTTTATGATCATAGATCGTTACAAATACAAAGTCCTCATATAATCTGGACAAGAAAATGATTTTTAAATTCGTTTTCTCAATACCATTTCGAAAACTGGTTATTCCAAAGATTTATTTCAAATCTTTCACAACTCAAAAGATTTATTTCAGATCTTTTACAAACAAACTATGAACTCGCTCAACTTTATGTTGACTTTTTTTCGCATGTTCTTTCTCAGGTTGCATTTCTAAGACAAGGCGCGGTTGGAATAGGATGAACTTGGAGACTCGAGAACTTAGTGGGCGTTCAGTTTCTAGAAATACTTAGCTTATTTGCTTCCGCTGTGCAATGAAGATACCAGTCCAGTCACGCCAACGCTCTGATATTTCGGGGTGTGACAGAAAACTACCATTACAATCTCCGTAATGTGTTAAATGAGTATGCACTTGCTGCGTAATATGATGAATTGAGACGTTCTTTTAGATCCTCACTTCATTATATAATGGCCCATCATAGTGCAATACGAAGAATGTGGTTGTTTCAGCTCACGAAGTTCGTCCCGCACAAAGATTTATTAATCGGCTCTTAAGGTGCATATATATATATATATATATATATATATATATATATATATATATATTATATATATTTACAATAATAAAACCCTAGGGATAGCCTACTACCAAACGCCTGATCTTAAGTTGAGTTGGATTGACCGGTTAAAATACCCCTGCTTATCATGTAATTTCTTGTTTTTTATCCCGATTAGCAGTTTGTTAACCGGGTAGTTTTATGGAGTTGTGTGTTTTTTTTTTCAAAAAAAAACTTTTGGCTTTTAGCTGTATTTAATGTCGGGAATGTTCCAAATGATTTATTTAACGTTTTAAAATAAAGAGTTAATGAATAACAATCTGACTAATGTAAAGGTAATGAAAAACATAATGTATATCAAAAGAGAAGAGTAATGAATAAAGTTCTATTGTTAAAGTAATAAAAGGGCATTGGCTACGACTAACATTATGATTATGTACTATTAGTGAGTAAGCGTTGCCGATGATAGACTATATAAATGAATGTTTGGCAATGATATGTATAGAATGGAACATGTCCTATGGAACGTATTTAATGGGTATTACGGGACTTACGAAACCAAAACTATCCTACATGATGTATGGAATGAAGTGATGATTGTCACTTGTCCTACGGGACGTATGGAATGGAGTGATGACGATCACTTGTCCTACATGAAGTATGAAATGAAACATGTCCTATAATGGAATATGTTATCTGATACTTATGGCATGGAAACTGTCTTATGGAACATACTGAATGGAATGATGATGGTCACTTGTGTTACGCAACATATGGGATGGAGTGATAGCAATCACGTGTCCTATGGAACGTATGGATCGGAGTGACAACAACCACTTGTTATGTTATGTTATGTTACGTTATGTTACGTTACGTTACGTTACGTTACGTTACGTTACGTTACGTTACGTTACGTTACGTTACGTTACGTTACGTTACGTTACGTTACGTTACGTTACGTTACGTTACGTTACGTTACGTTACGTTACGTTACGTTACGTTACGTTACGTTACGTTACGTTATGTTATGTTATGTTATGTTATGTTATGTTATGTTATGTTATGTTATGTTATGTTATGTTATGTTATGTTATGTTATGTTATGTTATGTTATGTTATGTTATGTTATGTTATGTTATGTTATGTTATGTTACGCTAGGCCATGATGTGTTATGTATATTACATTATGTTATGTCACTTTATGAAATGATGAATGTTATTATATAAAGATGCTTATGAAGTTAGAAATCACTAGTGTAGCTAACTTTTAGTATGCACATTAGGTTAAAGTATAGGTATGTTGGATGCTTAGGAATACATTGATGGCTAGGATTGAAAGCTATCCTGTTTTGAAGAGAAGACTTGCCTTCTTGTTTAAAGATGTTTTGTTATCGAGACACTTATGTTACGTACAGACCACGTTATGAGTTGTTTGAAAAGTTATGGCATGTTGTGTATGTATCCGGTGCGTAATGGATGAAATTTTATGGTGTAAGAACTATTTTCTAAAGAGTAAATCCAACTGACGAGACCCTCGGGTTTGAAGCGTTTTACTAAGATGACTAATCTATGTTACTATATAAAGCATCTCTTTAGGGTAGACTTGTAATTTAACTTCAATTTTAATATATTTAAGAAAATATATAATGCATTTGGTAAAACTCTTGATGGATCGAGAACTTGTCATTTACCATTTTCTCTCTCTTATGATATTAATGAAATATTCAAAGAACATAATATTTAATTATATAAGTTCTAGAAATATGATTTTTATTTATAACATAATATTTAATATTTATTAATTAGTTGAATATAATATTTTAATTTTTAAATTCTTTTATTCATTTTTCTTTTAACAAATTTCGTGTCGAGTCGGCAGCAAGTCGCATTAGATCATGTCACATATAAAAGGTTATTTCGGGTCGAGTCAAACCGGTTTCTGGTCAGACCAGTGTTTAAGGGAATCGGGTTAAATTGAGTTATCCAAAAGAGCTACATTTATTGTTTATGTTTTTATTACTAAATGCTATTTAATTTATATCTTATTTAATGTACTTTAAGTTATGATTTAAATTTATAATTTATAACTAAGTACTATTTAAATTAAGTATTATCTTATTTGAAGAGTCAAAACAGTTTCAACTAAAGGCTAGTGTTTAAGACACGTCGAGTTAGATTGCGCTCTACAAAAGGGCTACATTTACTATCTATATTTTAATAACTAAACAATATTTAAAGTATATCTTATTTATTTATAATACTTTAATATAACTATTATCTTATTCAAATACTTAAGTAAAAAATTACTAAATCTCTAATTAGTAATTTAATATTTTAATTTTAACTTTCTTGTATTCATATTTCTTTTAATAATATGTTTGATACTTAATACATATTGATCGGGTCTGGTCGGGCTGCATATCGTGTCAGACTCGGTCACATAAAAAGGGGTCACTTTTGTTCGAGTCAAAACGGGTTCGGGTCAAAACAGTTTCAGAAATGACCAGTGTTTATAAAGACAAATCGGGTTAGATTACGCTCTTCAAAAGAGCTATATTTACTATTTATATTTTTATAACTAAATGCTATTTAAATTATATTTTATTTATAATACTTTAAACTAAGATTTTAATTTTAATTTACTAAATATATTTTTATAACTAAATACTATTTAAGTATTATCTTATTTAAACTGGTTCAGACTCTTTGTTTCACGAGCAGATATCTGAATGATTCAGACATTTGCTTCTGAATGGTTAAGATTTATACAGGAGTCTGAATAGTTAAGACCTTTAATCTGAATTGGTCAGACATTTGCCTCTGAACGGTTAAGCATTATACAGGCTCTTAATAGTTCAGACCTCTTACTGGTTCTGCACTTAATGGTTCAAACCTCTTACTGGTTCAGCACTTAACCATTCAGATGTTGCCAAACAGCCCCTAAAGTTCAATTCTCACATGTTTCATATGGGGTGGACATTGGCAATGAATGATTTGAACTAGGCCTTGTGTGAGGTTGTCAGTTCGATTCCCGAGCCCAACCGGGTTTTCGTCCCACTATGTTTTACGTCAGAGAGTTCTGCTCTTTGTGGTGGCACAATGACTGTCAAGTGGCAGCCGACGGCCCGGGGGAACGCTAAAAAAAGCCAAACTTTGAAGCCAGCATGGAACCGGTTAAGACAACATAGCCTGGCCAAAGTGGGGCAATACGGGGCTCTCTAATTTGGAGAGTGTGATAACCTTATACATGAAGTTCAGCGTTAAAAAAAACTTAAATATATAATTACTAAATCATAATAATAATAATAATAATAATAATAATAATAAATAATAATAAGGCCAGGGGTGTGGCTTAACGCCACCCCGCCACATCACCTATTTTAGCGCCTCGGGGCGCTATAGATCACTCCGTCCGAATTAAAGGGGGACGTTATACTCTCTTCGCCATTGCGCTAACGGGACGAAATTGGCATTTTCGAAGTGGATGGTCAAAGATGACCGTTATGCAACGTTCATTTTTTTAAAAAAAAAGGTTTGTTAATTCAAATATATATACAAACCTATCACAAACTAAAACACACACCAATCATAAACTAAAACGCACACCAATCACAAAAAACACACATAAATTTTATCCAATCATTTTTAAGGATGTCATCCGATTCGTCGAGCTCTTCATCCGACGGTGTTTTTGACGATATGATTATCGCAGTGACGCAGGAGACGATTCATTATTTGCGAGAAGAAGCCCAATCCTCTACATCGCGTACCAGACAACCGGCTCTTGAACGAGATCGGTTAGGTGCTCACGAAAGGTTAATGCAAGATTATTTTTATGAAAATCCATTGTACGATGATGAACAGTTTAGGCGTAGGTTTCGTATGAACCGTCGTCTTTTAATAAAAATTTCTAAAGATCTTGTGGGCGAATTCCCTTTTTTCATACAAAGAGAAAGTGATAGTCGCAAAATTGGTTTCTCTGTAATACAAAAGTGTACTGCCGCAATTATGCAACTAGCGTACGGTACAGCGAGTGATGCGTGAGATGAATATTTAACGATGTCGGCCAGAAGCTGTCGTGATTGTCTTGAAAATTTCTGTGAAGGTATTTTTATTTATTGTTTTTATTATTGTAAGAGTAAACTGCCAAAATGGTCCCTGAGGTTTGGTCACTTTTGCCACTTTAGTCCAAAACTCAAACCTTTTGAATCTGAGTCCTTGTGGTTTCAATTTTGTTGTCATTTCCATCCAAAATCAAAATCTGGCCAGATTTTGAAGTTAACATCTAGTTTTTTATCTTTTTCCTCCCTTTTTAATGAAAGGTAAAATGGTCAGATTTTTTAATTTGTTATAATAAAACGTTAAAAGATCATTTTGCCTTCAATAAAAGAGAGAAAATGGACAATAAAGTTGGATGTTAACTGAAAAATCTGACTAAATTTTGATTTTGGATGAAAATGGCAACAAAATTGAAACCACAGGGATCCAGATTCAAAAGGTTTGAGTTTTTTACTAAAGTGACCAAACCTCAGGGACCATTTTGGCAGTTTAATCTTATCGTTTTTATTATTATTCTTTTTATTTACACTTTATTATTATTGTTATTATTTTTTTATTTACAGTTTATTTTTTTATTGTTATTATTTTTTTTTATTAACACTATTTTATTAGGTGTTATCTTTCATTTCGGGAGGCGATATTCGAGGACGCCAGCCGCTGCCGATGTTCCACTTTTATACGAGTCTCATCAGCAAATACACGGGTTAAGGTAGATGGGTTAGATCACGCTCTTCAAAAGAGTCTCGGTAAAACCCGTCACATCTTGCGGATCAACCCAGGAGTACCCATTCTATACGCGTCTCGTTGTCGTTCATGCACACCTAGCTTTTAATGTAACTAGGTTTAAACAAATTCGCCGCAACAACTTTTTTATTTATTTAGTATGTGTTTACATGTGTTTTGAAATCACTACGAGCGCGTTGCGAACGAAACCACTGAAGAGACTAAAAAGAAAATGTAGAAAAAAACACTAAAAGATAACCGAAAGAAAATCAACCAAAAAAGTTGTATAGTAACGATATTGTTCGTATGAAACCCATGGTCAGAGATGAGCAAATGGTAATGGGTACCGGTACCGGATTTCCCGAACCAAAAGATCTTAAGTATCAATTTGGTACTGACTTTTGGCATTCTTGGTACCGATTCGCTACTATTTTTTACCTTCATATACTGGTACCGTACCAGTACGGATTCGGTATCGGTTGGCACCGAGCTCATCCCTACCATTGAAAAAAAAAAGAAATCAAAAAAAGTTGAAGAAAATCAACAAAAAAAAGTTGTACGATACCGTTGTTCGTACGTTACCCGTGATCAGGGATGAGCAAATGGTACCGCGTAGCAGTACCGAATTTCCCGAACTAAAAGCTTTTCAATATCAATTCGGTACCAACTTTTAGCGTCTTCTGTACCAGGCTAGTGCCGGTTTTTACCTTCATGTACAGAAACCGGACAGGACTGTATCGGTATTTTCGATACCGGTTGACACCAAGCTTATCCCGACACGTGATTATATATATAGCACCAATAATATTATTATAATAATAAAACACTATTCATTAAGTGGTGTTTTTAACGAGTTGACGTTAACCCGCGCGTTACGGCGGGATATTGATTATGAATGTCATTATGATTGAGAGTGACAACATATCGGAATCAGAACTTTAGATGAAAAATTAGAACATACGACACCAAATCAGGGACGAACATAAGTCATATTACGATCGGAAATAGAGGAAAAAAGAAAGGGGAGAGAGAATTGGCAAAAGGGAAGCGAGAATCGACGAAAGAAGAAATAAGAGAACGTTTGAATATACGGTATTCATACCGTTATAGGTAGATGTAGATGGCATTGATGAGCGTGTCCTGGTTGATAATAGGTTGGAATTTGGGTATGCTATAAATGTGAAAATTTTTAAATTGGGAATTTTAAATGATTTAAGTGTTTCTCTTAAAAGAGTTATCTTAAAAATGGTGCATTATTATTAGGTTTATATACATGTTTTTAAATATTTTTAATATAAAAAAAACCTCACTATTTATATAACCATGTTTATGCTCATCATTTAGTTTTACTTTATATAATAGGAATAAACTACTTGTAGATTTCATTTTAGTTTAACTAATTATATCTTTTCACAATAAAGAATTAAATAAATTGTGGTAAGATAAAAGTATTTGATATGCAATAATAGCTTATAATTTGATTTAAATTGCCCTCTTTTTATGAAGTCGTCTAAAAAACATCAGCGCTTTCATTAATAGTCGCTTCAGTTAAATTACGGAATCGACAATGTGTTAAAAATGGTTACAACTTTAAAAAGATATCGTAAATAAGAAAGAAAATGATTGGATTTTTAATTTTATATATTTAATATTATAGTGATGTCTTAATAAGGAAAAAAATTATGAAATGACGTTTTAATTAGAAGAAATGGAGATAAAGTAAAACTATTGCGTGAAGAAAAAAAATACATTTGAGTTTGTAACTTCGTTTACATAGAAAAAAATCACATTATTCGTACATATATACATACTATGCTAGTGTATATGTTTGTGAAGAAAAAGAAAATAAATGTTAACTTTATAAATTAAAGCATCAAGTATTTTTCGGTTATTCATTCATTATAATAATAGGGGAAGATTCAAATGAAAACCACTAGTTATTGTGAAAACTCGAAAACTAATTAAAAAAAGCCAAAAAAAACATACCAATTTTTTTTTTTTTTTGCATAATAATTTTCGCAGGTTTTTTTATATAAAAAAAATTCAAAAAAATTTTTTTTTTGTGTAGTGCACATGTGTATTATTATGTGTATTATTATGTGTATGTGTACTACACATGTGTATTATTACACATGTACACTACAAAAAAAAATTATTTTTTGAAAAAAAAGTTTTTTTTCATATATAAAAACCAGCGATTTTTATTAAAAAAAAATTTAAAAAAAAAATGTGTGTTTTTTAGGCTTTTTTTAGTTAGTTTTCGAGTTTTCACAATAAAAGTAATTTTCATTTAAACCATCCTCTATAATAATATTGTCATGCAATGTAAAGCATAAGTTCCTACGAACACGTGTAAAGTAATTGATGATCATTTAGTAATTTATTGGATTAACTTAGGGGGAGCGGGGCACCCTCGGTGACCCCGTACGGGGACCAATTTTGCCGAGTGGGGCGGTGCTGCCATCCAGGCGGTGAGCCAAATCGGGTAACAATTTCGGGAAGGAGGCACCGATGAAAGGAAGGAGAGAGGGAAATCGGGGACCAATGAAATTTTTTTTTTTTTAATAAAAAAACAATTCCCCTAAGAGGGGTGCACCACGTACGTTTTTGAACAAGAGGGAAGTTATAGAGGGGAAATGACATGGCAATGTATGATTGGGTTAAAAAAAGTTTCCCCTCACCTAATTAGGGGAGTGCCCCCTTCACCCTTAAGGTCATATGGCTTCATTAGACGGCACTTATTAACCGATTATGATTATATCTTCTAACCGTCAAGTAACCTTTTCAAGCGGTATGACTTTAAAGGAAAGGATTATTATTTCTAAACGCCAGTTAATTTTTCTATCCAGCGTGTCTTTTAAATGAAAAGATGTAACCAAAGTTAGTAATTATAGTTATATATAATATAATAAAATGAAAGGTTGTGAGCAAAATGAACTAAAGGGTGTGACCTTTAAACAAATGTAGTTATATATAATAAAATGAAAGGGTGTGAGCAAAATAAAATAAAGGGTGTGACCTTTAAACACATGAGACATAACCCAAGTTAATAATTGTATAAGGGTATAATATATGTATAACCGGTTTTTACCTTCATGTACAGATACCGGACAGGACCGTATTTCAATACAGGTTGACACCAAGCTTATCCCAACACGTGATTATATATATAGCACCAATAATATTATTACAATAATAAAATACTATTCATTAAGTTGTGTTTTTAATATATGTATAACCGGTTTTTACCTTTATGTACAGATACTGGACAGGACCATATCGGTATTTTCAATACCGATTGACACCAAGCTTATCCCAACACGTGATTATATATATAGCACCAATACTATTATTACAATAATAAAATACTATTCATTAAGTTGTGTTTTTAATATATGTATAATATAATATAATATAATATAATATAATATAATATAATATAATATAATATAATATAATATATAATATAATTATCTCTACATTGATTAGTTGTATTCCCAACAACTTTTCTATTTAAACTCTATGATGGCATCAAAGTTGAAGTATAATAACATCAAAACTTATTACGCCAACAGCCAAGCAACATAAGAAATGAAGCTTATTCACATGATTGGTACCCTTTTGTTACTAATCACAGCAGCAACAATAGCCCCAACTAAAGGTGATATTTTATAAATAGTTTGTATATATATATATTCTTCTTAGATTTCTTAATTTTTTATTACCTTTTGTTTATTTGTTAGTATTGTTTAATTTAATATGACATGTGAATATTATATGCATGTTTTTAGGTGACATGAATATGGAGGTGAAGATAGTTAACAATGTATGTAATGGCTATCTTCCATTGCCTGGTTGTACGGATGTAGAGTGCAATTTTCACTGTGTGAAATTGCAGGGGAGCCAAGCCAAAGGAAAATGCGAAAATGATCGTACCTATAATTGTCATTGCCAATGGGATTGTAACTAAAATACATTATAATTTTTTTTACTCAGTATCTCTAATTCTCTAAAATAAATCAGTTCTGTAAAGCAGATTAACCTGGATTGAATGAGAATATGAATTAAATTGTATTTATATGTTATGATATCGACCAGGGAGATGAGACCTGAGCGTTACGGCATGCTATAACTCGATCGGTTTCGATGTACTCGCTATAGAAAAAGAAATAGGAAATCTGAATAATTTAGTGATTGCATGCCCAAAACCAGTGTTGTAAAAATCGGAATTAATCGGCGCCTAGGCGCTAGTCGGGCGTTAACTGATTAATTTTGAGCTAGTCGGACCATTAGTCGGTAGTCGGTCCTAGTCGGTGCAAGGCGGTCCAAATCAGCCTAAGTCGACCAAATCGTTTCTAGTGGGCCCACTCTTTTTTAGTTTAAATCTGGCCCAAACAAATGGTTTTAACCATTAAATACATGGCCCAAGTTGTTTAGTTCCAATCTGGCCAAAAAAAAAACATGTTTTTAACCCATTAAAACATATTCCATGAGGCCATGACTGATATGTTAATTTTTGAAAGTTTAAATACTTAAATTGCTATGTTTTAAACTTCATGGTTTAAATTTTGAACTATTTTTAAGTATTATATTGATATTTCCGTGTGTATTGAATGTTTAAATACTTGATTTGCTATGTTTTAAACTTAGTTGTTTGAATTTTGAATTATTTTTAAGTATTATATCAATATTAATGTATGTGTATATATATAAATTTAAAAATTATATATATAAATTGCGATCCGATTAATCCTGATTAATCCCGATTAATCCCTAGTCAGTACTCCACCGCCCGACTGGCGCCTAGCGATCTCTACAACACTGCCTAAAACATGTTTGATTCATTGGTTTTAATTTATTGGATGGTAGTTAGATAATAACTAGGATTACGACCCGCCGCAATGCGGCGGGGATTCTTTATTGATAACTAAGTCGATCTACGACCCACACGTTATGTTAAACCTGTCAAACGGGGTAAAAATAGACGATGTAAAAACGTTCATCCACACACGCACGTTGCGTCGTGTTAACTCGCAAAATTTAGAACGAAACGTAAAAACGTTAAGCCAAAGACATAGCTGTGATGTGTTAAGTCACAAAATTTAGAACCAAGCATAGAGCGAAAAATTTGCGAAAAATGGAAACTATAAATGACCAAAGTTGAAAGTAAAAAAAGTTATGATGATAGATTGCAAAAGATAAAAAGTTTTGGGTTAAAAGTAAAAAAAACAAATAGTTTTGGGTTAAAAGTAATTTATGAAATACTTTTGGGTGAAAAGTAAAAAAAAACATTTTTTTTGAAACCCCCCAAAGCCAACATTACGACAACAATATGCATAACAATTTTTTCTTTGAAAACCCCCAAAGCACACCCCGCGTTGCGGCGGGGCGTAAAACGGTGTCAAATAGTACTAATGTCACACAACCGTCATCGACAACCAACACTGACTTGACCTATAATATGCGTATTGCGACGAACCTGTCAAACATGAAAAAATAGAGGTAAAAACATTGAACCACACATGCACGTTGCGTCGTATTAACTCGAAAAATTTAGAACTATACGTAAAATGAAAATTTGCGAAAGATGAAAAGTATAAGTGACAAAAGTTGTGAAGTTAAATTGCAAATAATGAAAAGTTTTGGGTTAAAATTAAAAAAACAAATTATGTAGGGTTAAAATTGGAAAAGGTACAAACCTTTGAGTTAAAACTAAAAAATCAAGTTTTTTTTTTTTTTTTTTTGAAAAACTCATAAAGCATAACTTACAACTAATAATGCACAAAAACTTTGCAAACTTATATAGGTTTTAATAAAAGGGAAATGCAATTTTAAAAATTATTAAAAATTGTTCAGTTAAATTTAACTTAAGTTTAATAATAAAAAATAAAAGTAGAATAATAATACAATAAATATATAATTATTTAACATATGAATCCAAATACATTATTGGTTTATGCTTGCTTTTTGCGTGTTGAAATTGTATTGAAATTAAGAGATAATACAAAAAGAAATCAGTAGGTGACAAATTGATCAGGATTGAAAGAACAATAAATATACAATGTAATATTATTATGTTCGTTATTCAAAAATTTGTTTAATGACTATTTTATAGATTAATACATATAAAACTAGGTTATAACCCCGTGTATTACACAGGATGAATAAATCTATACTATATAATAAAAGAAACCTGATTTGGGACACATGTCATTCATTGGAGTCCTCTGTTTTTTTAATTAAAAAATAATTATATAATTAAATTTAATATAAATTTAAACAACTCATACAAAAGATAATACGGTATTTTGAAATCATCATCAGATTTCATATAGTTTATCCAAACATATGAATTGAATATATAATCATATTCATATAACTGAATATAACGAAAACTTTATATACACGGTAATGTAACTGTTTAATATGTTATTGTTCTTTCAAAAACCAATTATAATACTCTTAATTTAATTTAACATATCTTAAAACTATATTTATACGACAATAAAAATTAATTTTTATTTAAGATTGATGTAAATATTTTAATATATTCTTAAAATTATTATTACTAATCTATACTATATAATAAAAGAAAGCATCTTTTGGACACGTATCATTCATTGAAAGTATCCTTAAATCTATACTTATCTTATATTAATTACAATATTAAATCTTATCATATTTTAATAAAATATTATCTTTAAATCTAAATTGTTAATTTAATATATTTTTAAAACAAATATCTCTCCTTCCTACTTATCTTATATTAAATATATAAATAATAAATTAATATTAAATGTTATCCTAATTTATTAAAAATATAATTTTTTATTATTTGGTATACAAAATTATATTTATTCAACTCGTGTAAAACATGGGGTTTTTAAAAATATAATTTTTTTATTATTTACTATACAAAGTTAACCCGTGTAACACACGAAGTTTTTAAAGATATAATTTTTTTTTATTATTTGCTATGTAAAATTAGATTTAAGGATATAATTTTTTTATTATTTGGTAGATTTTTCAACCCGATTACACACGGGTTTTTTTAAAGATATGACATTTTTAGTATTTAATATACAAAATTACATTTATTTAATCTGTGTAATACGCATGATTTTTAAAGATATAACTCTTTTTAGATCTATTAAACACGTGTAATAAACGGGGTTTTTAAGGATGTAATTTTTATTATTTGGTAGATTTATTCAACCCGATTATACACATGTTTTTTAAAGATACGATGTTTTTAGTATTCAGTATACAAAATTAAATTTATTTAATATGTGTAATACACATGGTTTTTAAAGATATAACTTTTTTATATTATTTAATATATAAAATTACATTTACTTAACCCGTACAATATACGGGGTTCATAAAAATATAACTTTTTATTATTTAATATATAAAATTACATTTAATCAACCCGTGTAATACACGGGGTTCTAACCTAGTAAATTTTATATACTAAATAATAAAACAATATATCTTTAAAAACCTCATTTATTGCACGGGTTGAATAAATATAATTTTATATATTAAATAATAAAAGCTATATCTGTAAGAACCATATTGTAAGGGCTAAATAAATGTAATTTTATATACCAAATAAAAAAGTTATATCTTTAAAACCACGTGTATTACATGGGTTGAATAAATGTAATTTTATATACCAAATAATAAAAAAAAAATTACATTTTTAAAAAGCTCCGTGTATTGTACAGATTGAATAGATCTAACTTTGTATAACAAATAATAAAAAGTTATATTTTAAAAAACCTCATGTATTACATGAGTCGAGTAAATGTAATTTTGTATAGTAAAAATAAAAAATATTTAATATATTAATACAAAGTTTGGTTTTCATGATAAAAATAGATTATCATGTTATTGCAAAATTTATTAACGAAGTCTCAATAAATTTAACCCTTTATTTAAAACTCCGTAAATGTATAAATGATAAATAATATTAGTTAATTTTATTTTAAGTTTCGTAAATCTATTTGATACCTAACTAAACAAAACGTTCAAATATAATTAATTCAAATAAATAATATTATAAATGAGAATGAGATTAAACTAAATAATAATTATCTATAAAATATTAAACTAATAATATTAGTAGATGGGTTATCTATAATATAAGATATTAAAGTAAATAATATTTAGTAGGAGGGTTATTTATAATTAATTAGAAGAGATTAAACTAAAATAATAATTATCTATAAGAGATGATCTAATATGATGACAAGTGTCCCTAAAATGGTTTATTTTATTATATAGTAAAGATGTGTGAGAATTTTTTTGTACAATATACCCAAATCGTATTAGGTGTGGCACAATTTAAAGTCAAGGGAATTATACGAAAATCCAATATTTTTGACTCATAAACTCACTTCTATCACGACTTTTAAACGGCTATAACTTTTTCATATGATAATTAAAAAAAAACAATTACATCGTATTTTATTCTCTTTAATTCGACTAGACTATTGCTAGAGTTTCTTAGTTTTTAATTTTTTTTTACAGAATACATGATTACACACTCAAATACAAATCATTACATGATTACACATCCAATACGCTTTGTTATGATTAATATTATTATAGTTATATTTATTACGTGATTACACATTCAATAATAAGAACTTAATTGTTTATGCTTTATTATGCGAATAAATATGTAACATAGGGCATTATGTGATTATTATAGGTTGATTGTTTAATGTTATGTATTACATTTATACTTATTACCTAAGTATACCCCAAATATTACGCATTCCATGAGATATTATGTATTATATGTTTGTTGTTTTACTACGGTTATGGTTAGTACATAATAAGGTAAACACTTAGTGGGTTTTTATATAATACTATAATGAAATCATGTAATGGGTATTCAAAATCACGTAATAATACATAGTCAATTATTGTTACGTAATTACATATTGATACATAATCATGTAACGTTACACTTGTTACATATTACGTAATTACGTATTGGTAGATAATCACGTAACATTATAGCTTGTAAAATATTTTCTTTTAAACTTAAGAAAACTATAGCAATAACCTACTAAAATTATTGATAAATAATCACATAACATTATAGCTTGTAAAATAATTTTTTTAAAACTTAAAAAAAAAAAAAACTATAGCAATAGCCTACTAAAATTAAAGAGAATAAAATGATTGTTAATACAATGTTATTTTTTTAAAATATTATTTTGTGAAAAAAGTTATAAGTGTTTGAAAATTGTAAGGAAGTGAGTTTATGAGTTAACAATATTGGATGTTTCTATTTAACTGTTTTCCCACTTATTTTTCTTTTGAGTTCATGTGAATTCTATATTTAAGGGTCATCTAATCTCAAATTGATCCTTTCACTACAATATGTAATATTATTATGGGACATGATTTTTTTTTTCTAGCTACAATGAGTCTTGTGCATGTAATATCTTTCGATAACGAACTCGTATACTAAATTAGGAAATTAAGAAAGTATAAATAAACCAACATTTTTAAAATAAAAAAAAATTAACTAGCTGGATAATTATGACTAATAAGTGTAATGAAATATTCAACTTGCGAATTCAACAATATATCCTTTGCCATGAAATGGATATAAATTTATTCATTTTTTTCTCTTCTAAAGCCTTTGTCCATCAACATTAATAATTCAAAAATGTTTTTAGTAGCTACACTAAATTGGATAAACTTTAAAATGATAAACTTATTATATCTATATAAAATATTTTGATTGTTTAGCTCCTAAAACATATAATTTAAATTATATCCTTATTTTTTAACAACAAATTTTTATATTTACTCCTTGTAGAACTTGAATCCATGATCTTCCCAATTTAGATGCTCCTATTGGTTTTGCTTATTTAATTCAGGTTGACCCACTTTTAGACCATGTGTTCTCGAGCACTAAAGCACGCAAAAGCTAGCCACCGCGGCACCTTTAGCACCATTACATAGGGGTACAAAAGTGGGGCGTTGGGCGCCAATGTGAAGGCCATAACGGCGTTGGTCGCTTTTTGGGTTTTTATTTCTTAATTATTAACTAATATATAAACCAATCATTTAGAGCCGTATCAATCCTTTTATCACATTCACCTTTCTATAGCACTCATCACTTATATGGCATCTACATAGAGCACTTTGTTTTTTTGTCTTCTTGTGATATTTTGCGCTCTTTATAACACATAGTCTAACAAAACTAATTTAGATTTAGAGAAGTAGAGGCGGTGAAAAAAAATTACAAAAATCTATTAACATTTCCATGTACATTGACAATTATAGTAGGCGTCTTTTACGCATTTCCCTTTCGCGGTATCCCCTCGCAAATCAACACAGATAAGAGTGCATTCTGCATCATTGAAACAAACAGCCATTCGAGCACCACCATGACATAGTTTGTTCGTCTCCATATTCATGTCACCTAAAACATATAATAATATTCAAATGTCACATTAAACTTAAACATAATTAATAAACAAAACGTTATAAGCTTAAAGATATTAAGAAGATCTGAATAGGATTGTATACAAGTTGTTTATAAAAATATTACCTGAAATTGGGGTTGTTGTTGCTGTGATTAGTAACAAAAGGGTACCGATCATGTTAACAAGCTTCATTTCCGGTGTTGGTTGGCTATGTTTTAACTTTTGATGTTTCTAGTACTTCAAATGTGGTGGCAAAGAGTTTAAATAGACATATGATAACCTCGTTGTGCACTAAAAAGTTGTTGGGAATATTGCTAATTAATGTAGAGAGAGACATTGGCATTTAAATTGAGTTCTAAGGACATGGGTATCGGGCTTGGGTTGGGGCGTGGGTTCAGGGAAAACGTCCAAGGCATCACCTTGGGTGGGCTTGGGTTGGGGCGTGGCTCTTGGGGCTTGGTTTCAAGCCGGGCGTGGGGCGGGGGAAGCGAGCTGACATGGCGGGCCGTGTATAGCCAAAACAAAATAGCCGTTGGTCAACGGCTATGTTAAAAAAAATATTTAATTTTTCACTATAAAACTCACATTTTTCTTCTATTTTTTACCACATTCAACCGCATCTTCTATACATCTTCAATTCTCCTTCTACAAAACGAAAAAATGCATCCTTACAACCGTCCTTTTGACCCGAACAACCCGTATGCATTCCAAGAAAATAATCCTAGCCCACACCCACTCGTCCAATGCCTCGTCCATTTTTCATACACTCTTCTATGCCCGTTGAAGCGAGTTATGCATCGTATATCGGGAATCGTGTGTTTACTAACTTCCCACACACCGACGATTCGATACCTACCCCGTTTACACAATCGCCCATCGACCTTTCACCAACCTCCATCGACCTTTCACAAACCGAAACCGTCCCCGAAACTCAACCACCCAACGATGCTCCTTCCGCATCGAAACCCATCAAAAAGAGAAGTCATAAGAAAAAAACCGAGGCGGATAAAGCAGTTGAAACCGTCAAACGAAAACAACAAAAATGGGTCGTTGCTGAAGAAGTTGCATTGGCGAGGGCTTGGTATCAACAATCTCAACATCCAATTTTAGGTATTCTTAAACTTTGTTTTTATTAATGGTTATTTGTTATATAACTTTGTAATATATTAAGTTTTGTTTTTATTAAAATAGGAAATTCTCAACATCGAACCGCCCTGTGGAAAACGGTTAGTAGAGTGTTCCATGAAGAAATGGGAAGGGAGGCTTATCGTGAAAACGATAGCTTATCCTCGAAGTGGAGCGAGATAAGCACCCAACTTACAAAATATAGTGCTATTTTAAATAAAGCAATGCAAAACCCAAAAAGTGGTGAAACCAAAGCCGACAATGTGACAAATGCAGTGGTCACATTCAAATCAAATGTGGGGACCGACTTCCGTTTCATGCATTGTTGGGAGATTTGTAAGTTCCATCCAAAGTGGGCGAATATCCCCATTGGTAGCGAAAGTAACTCGTCTTCCAAAAGGTCAAGGGCCTCGTCCCAAGCACAATCTGATGCACGAGATCAAGAGTTTGAGGACCTTTTGGATGATTCCCCAAGCCCAAATCGGCCTGAGTATGGAAGAAATGCTGTAAGAAGGCGTGCTCAAAAATCAAGATCTGGTACGGCATCGTCTTCAGCTGGGAGTTCGGGCTCGCGTAGGGGAATATACAGCGACCAGTTAGATGACATTTCATGCAAGTTGGATACATTCAACGTATTCCAACAACAAAGGGCCGAAATACGAAGGAGCAAAGAAGCTAGAGATGCCCAGAAATAAAAACGGGATGATTTGAAATTTCTATCCCAGCCCATTGATCACCTACAGAGTGACGAGTTACAACTAGTCTTGGCGATGAGAGAAGAGATAAAAAAACAAATATAAAAGTTAGGAATTTTTTTTTGTAATTTTCTTTATTTAAAAATATTAAAAAAATTAAATTTGTTGTTTTAAATAATATTCAAATAGCCCAGCGAGTCAGCCCAGCGAAGCCCACCAAACCCACGCCCCACCATACCGTGTTGAATGTGGGTTTAGCCCATGTCTGCCCCCCAAGCCACGTGTCAACTAATGCCCCAACCCAAGCCCAACCCCCGCCCCACCATACCACACGGTCTAAGTGGTTTTTTAATAGCTAAATGTGTGTTTGACAACTTCTGAATTAGTAAGTGTTGAACTAGTAAGAGATCTGAACCATTAACTGTTAAGAGGTCTAAATCATTAAGAGCAAGTATCATGCTTAACCATTCAGAGACAAATATCTAACCAATTCAGATAAAAGGTCTTAACCATTCAGACTTAGTATAATCCTTAACCATTCAAAGACAAATGTCTGAACCATTCAGACATCTGCTCACAAAACAAACAGTCTGAACTATTAAGTGCTGAACCAGTAATACTAGGGCTGCAAACGAACCAAACGTTCGGTGAACAGTTCGTGGACCGTTCGGCGGGAAGTTCATTTGTGTTTGTTCGTTTACTAAACAAACAAACACGAAAAAGAAATTTCGTTCGTTTAGTTAAATGAACAAACATGAACAAAGGTCGTGTTCTTTTGTTTATGTTCGTGAACGTTCGGTAACGTGTTCGTTTGTGTTCGATACTTCATTAGTGTTTTTAGTTTTTATATTTAATTAAATACTTCAAAATTACGACAAATTAAATATCTAATAAGTGTCGGTGTATTATATATTCTGTTCATGAACGATTGTTTGTGTTTGTTTGTTTCCATTTGTGTTCATGAAGATTAGTTTGTGCTCATTTGTGTTCGTTGCCTAAAATTAACAAAAAAAAAATACAAACGAACACGAACAAGTTCATTTCCTTAACAAACGAACACGAACATAAAATCTCGTTTGATAAAGTGTTCGTGAACGGTTCGCGAACACATATATTTCTTAACAAACGAACACGAACAAGGTCTTGTTCGTGTTCGTTTGGTTCGTTTGCAGCCCTAAGTAATACCATTACGATCCCATTAAGAGCTGAAACAAACAGCCCTAACTCACATATCTGTATTAGTGTCTACCATATATTGTAATAGAATTCTCAACCATTTTAAGATGAACATCTTAAGTAAACACTTTAAGATCATCCGTAATGATTAATGCTCTCTAAGAGACATTTTCCGCCACATCAGTATCATAACACCCCTTCAAAAAATGTGTAATGGCCAATGACACTTAATGCCTTTTCAATCATTACTTTTCGATTGTTTTCTCCACATTTGGCGTTATACTAGAAATGCTCCTCCTTCTTCATGTTCCTATAACGCCTAGGAGGGATGTTGAAGACATTATCAAGCCCCTTCACACCCCTATTATGCCCATTACGCATTACGCATGGTCTAATACTGCTAGGCTACAGACTCTTTATACCTAGGCGTTACTTATAACTAAAAATCTAAAAAAGATCACCATTTAAAATGCCATAAATCATATTAACAAAGCATGATCAATGGTCTAAAAACATTTAACACATTTTTCTTTTGAAGTAGTTAGTTGTGTGCATAATTTTGAGACGTCCATGACTAATGCATGAAGAACTTATGCAATTACAACGACGTATCCAAATTACACGTCTAAGAGCACTTATAAATATACAGATACATATATCATCGTCTAAAATACACGTGTCATACTGGAGTACTCATAATGGAGTCTCTATCTCCTTCCTCATACCAAAATTATAGGGAAAACGTGAGACTTTGTTTTATTTTTACTCATGCATTGGAGTCCTCATATCTTATAATCTAAATTATATGAAAAACTAAAGTAAACCTTCATATTTGGGTTATCACTCACCCCCAATCCCATATTTTGAGCGGTTGTGAGTGGAAAGAAATATTAAATAAAAAGTAAAGAAATTTTAGAGATAAATGTATGATTTAGTATTTAAATGAATGATGATGAAAATTCCATGTGAATGCTCTTATGGATATTTTGTACAATTTCACATGCAAAAAAACATAAATAGTGTGATTAATGGCCCCTCTTATGCTACAAAGTTTACAATGCTACCAAAATACGACATATGTTATTGGGTGAGGGGTAAATTCTTCCACCATGTCGACGGCCCTACTTGGGCTCCTCTTTTGGGCTCCCAGAAGACAGTCCTTAGTGTTTATATATGAAATAATAATTAAACTTTTAGTTTTTTATTTTTAGTATTAACTATTAACTAATTTCTAGGAATTTGAGTCATATTTTATAAATATGTTTATAAATCGAATACGATTTAGTTTTTATAAGCGTTTATATAAAGCAATATATATAGTGTTTTATATAAACGCTTATAAAAACTAAGTCGTATTCGGTTTATAAAAAGTTAATATAATATGACTCAAATTCCTATAAGTTAGTTAAGATTATAAATAAAAAACTAAAAGTTTAATTATTTATTATTATTTCACATATAAACACTCGTATTCGGCTTATAAAAATATTTTAAAATATGACTCAAATTCCTATAAATAATTATTTGATTAGCTTTAATAGTAAAAATAATTAATTCAAAATCTAGAAATTTATTTTGAACAATTAACAAAAATAATCGAATACAACTTAGTTTTTATAAGTGTTTATATGAAACACACACACACACATATATATATATATATTAATAAATAATTAAACTTTTAGTTTTTACTGTTAATATTAACTAAAACACAACAATGTTTATATTTTTGTGATCTTAATGATAACTCACTAAGTATATTACATTTTGTGTTTTTTATGGTATGTGAAAAGATAATATTGTCCTTTACTTGATTTAACCTAACTAAGATAATTAACTCAGTTAGGTTAAAAGGACATAAAATGTTACATAATACGGTGATTTTAGACATAATGTGTAATTATTTTTTTTAAAGGTCACGTTTCATAATTTGTGTAATACATAAAGGACACAAAATGTAATTTACTCTAATAGAGAGAGATAAAATGAAAATGAATAGAGTAAATTGCCATTTTAGTCCTTGAATTTTGTCCAAATTTGCCATTTTACTCCAAATAGTTTTTTTTTTTTTTTGCCTCTAGGTCCCTGACTTTTCCCTTTTATTGCCATTTTGATCACATACACTAACTTCATCCAAAAACTCCATCTTTAACCAGGGGTATTTTGGGGATTTTCATTTTAAATGTTTTCAATTGCCATTTTGATCCGATTCCAAAAAATCAAAAAAATTCCAAAAAATCAAAAAAAATCCAAAAAATTCTAAAAAATCATAAAAATTCTAAAAAAACCGTTTCAGCGCGAACCGTTTCGAACCCGAACCGTTTCGAGTTGAAACCGTTTCGAGCTGAACCGTTTCGACGTGAACCGTTTCGACCCGTACCGTTTCGACGTGAACCATTTCGACCCATACCATTTCGAAGCCGAACCGTTTCAAGCCGAACCGTTTCAACCCGAACCGTTTCGAAGCCGAACCGTTTCAAGCCGTACCGTTTCGAACCGAACCATTTCGAGCTGAACTGTTTCGAGCTGAACCGTTTCGACGGTTCGGGTCGAAACGGTTCGGAAGGGTTCGGTTCGGTTCGAAACGGTTCGCATCGAAACGGTACGGTTCGAAACGGTTCGCGTCGATACGGCACGGTTCGCATCGAAACGGTACGGTTCGAAACGGTTCGCGTCGATAAGGCACGGTTCGCGTCGAAACGATTCAGCTCGAAACGGTTCGGGTCGAAACGGTACGGGTCGAAACGGTTCGCGTCGAAACGGTTCGCGTCGAAACGGTTCGGTTCGAAACGGTTCGCGTCGAAACGGTTCGGCTCGAAACGGTTCGGGTCGAAACGGTACGGGTCAAAACGGTTCGCGTCGAAACGGTTCGGGTCGAAACGGTACGGGTCGAAACGGTTCAGCTCGAAACGGTTCAGCTCGAAACGGTTCGGGTTCGAAACGGTTCGCGCCGAAACGGATTTTTTGGATTTTTTAGAATTTTTTAGAATTTTTATGATTTTTTAGAATTTTTATTATTTTTTGGAATTTTTTTGATTTTTGGATTTTTTTTGATTTTTTGGAATTGGATCAAAATGGCAATTGAAAACATTTAAAATGAAAATCTCCAAAATACCCCTGGTTAAAGATGGAGTTTTTGGATGGAGTTAGTGTATGTGATCAAAATGGCAACAAAAGGGAAAAGTCAGGGACCCAGAGACAAAAAAAAAACTATTTGGACTAAAATGGCAAATTTGGACAAAACTCAGGGACTAAAATGGTAATTTACTCAAATGAAATGAATATGAAAATAAGATTTAGAAGTGTGAAAATAGTGAAAACGAAAATAAAACGATAGCATATAGACTCGAGACCCTTTTCATGCGTCAACATTGTTGACATGACATCCTCCCATAATCTCAACCATGGCTTTCCAATGTCAACAACTCACAATTCTTCGTATCCTTTGTGCCATAAAAACATTTTCCCTGATAATTTTAGAAATGGTTTTTCCTTTTTATTATCTAAGCAAATTGTAGTAAAAAGACTAATGAACCAAACACATTTTAAAGATATAACGACTATGATTTTGGGTTTTTTTTTATTTCTTTTACTATAACATACATCAAACCGATCGAGTTTTCATCCGCCGCAATGAATGTTAATTTGCTAAACACAAAAACATCAAAGATTATCAAATTTTTATGTGCTTTTAGTAGTTAGATTATGCATGTAAATATGAGAAAGTTGAGTAAAATTTTATTTAAATACATAGAATGCTTAAGTTATTGTTTTTTTTTTTTTTTTTGAACGATCAACGAATAAAAGTCCGGCTACTCGAGGTAACACAATGGCAAAAGGCGACCCCATACGTCCTCGATTGCAGATAGGAGTTCCGAGGAAAACTCGTCGTCCGAAGATTCACTGCGATAAAATTCGGTTGTAATAGGATTCGAACTTGAGACATGTAGCTTTGAACCCAGAACCTTCAATTCCACTCCAATAGAAGTTTTAACAATAGAAAGGGTGCATCAGTGCGTGTATATGGAACCAGATATTATATGCTGCTATTGCAATATTGTCTTTAAAAAATGTACAAACCATTAATTTATTATGTACATAAATAATTTGTTAAAAAAATTGAGTAAAAAATGATAAAAAAAGTCATTAAATAACTTTTTAAATGCACCTTACAAATCCATCACTTGTGGTCTAATGGTTGAAAAAACTTGGGTTCTCCTTGAGACCCAAGGTCAAGAGTTCGAGCCCGAGCCACCCGGGTTTTAGTACATCATGGGTTACGTCAAAGAGATTCTCTCTTGTGGCGGCGCAAACCACTGGCAGTGGGTGGTATTGTTTCCCGGGGAACGTCGTTAGCCAAACTCTGACGCCAGCGTGGACCTAGTTAAGACAACATAGTCATGCCAGAGTAGGGTTAAGGTCCTCTGTTTAGGAGGGTGTGAGATCTCTCTCATAACAAGTTAAAAATTCTCACCGTTTAAAAAAAAGGATTCGTGTAATAGGGGGTCAATATACCTCCAAGTCACTTGTTTGTTTTCGTGAAAACATTACTACCAAGTTATAAGTGGCGCTAATGGGCTCATGTCCTCCCTTTTAATAACCGGTTAACAAGCGTGAGGGGTTGGGTGGAGCCTAAATCACAATCCAACCAATCAAAATATGTTTCACTATTATAAAAAGAAAATTGAAAATTAACTGGTTTTTTAGTTAACATCATCATACTCTTGTGAAAGTGTGGTTTAGTTAAAGTCTCAGTTTATGTAGCAATGACATGACATTTTAACAAACCTTTTTAGGTTTTAACTGAAACCACTATACTTAGTCTAAAGGGATGAATTTGACAATAGCATACCATAAAATTACACGAGAGTTTATTATGATATACTATGATATGATTCAATAATGTAATGTAACGTGACGTTACATAACATGAGATAACATAACAGCTATAGGAGGGGGGCCTTAAAAATAGTTTGTTAGTGCCATAGATACGCGAAAATCTTGATCGCCCTCAATCAAATTTTACAATCCCCCCCCCCCCCCCCCCTCTCTTTGCACTTATGAAACCAACCCAGAAGTGTACAAAGAAAGGCCAAAAACACGTAGATTTGATTTAGTTTTCCCGAAGAGGTATATTTAAGTGCAAGAGATGTGAAAAAAAGATGAAGGTGGTAAAGAACAGCAGGCTTTTAATATATATTTAGGTTTAATATTTCGATTTGTGTTTTGGGCCTATTGCAAAGCCCAACTTTTCTTTTCTTTCCTTTTTCTTTTCTTTTATTTCATGACCCTTTGATTTCTTTTCTTTCTTCTGAAAGGCCCAACGAAACCATCTCACATTCTCACCTTTCATTATTTCTCTTTTTTAGATTAGTAGAACAGTAAAAATATGTTTATAGATTAGTAGTGTTAAAGCATTAATAATGGGAAAATATTGCAGTTTCTTTTTAAGCATTATTCTTTTTTACATCACAATTTTTTAATTGAGCAAATAAAAATATACTGTAAAATAGTTATAGCTACTTTTATTTAAACTTTATTAGGTTATTACTTTATTTATACGACACGATTGGTAAACAATATTATTATACACTGAATGAATTTAATATACAATTTGATTGTGATCTTTCGGTTAAAAGATTCTAGTCAGGGCCGGCCCTGAGAATTCGTGTGCCCTATTCGAGCTCGGAAAACGTGCCCTTAGCCAGTGGCAGATCTAGAAACGAAACTAAGCCGTAACGTTTTATAAATAAGCCGTAACGAAATCGGAAAAACGGCAATTTTTTCCAAAATTTACACTAGTTTTTCCAAATTTTTCCGCGCCAAGCCGTAGCGGAGGTTGCCCCCCGGTAAGCCTTATGTCCGCCACTGCCCTTAGCCCTTAACGAAATTTGGTATTGGGAGGTCTAAACCTAATGATAATGAGTTAATAACTAAACTAAACCTTAAAAATAGTTTTGTAAGTGAGCATATGTTGGTGTTTGTATGAGTATACCCTATTAATTTATTTTTTTTACATATACATATTAATTTTTTTTAAAGTAACGTGCCCTTCGAAATATTAGATCTTGGCTGGTGGTCCTCCCCGCCCACCCTCCGGGCCAGCCATGATTCTAGTTCCAACTTTAGGTAAGTGACTAAATGAATTACTCTGGTTCGTTTTTTATATATAGTGATAGATATGAATCGGACCGAAAAAATATTGTAGGCAAATGCTGTATCGACTCACAAGTTAATTTTTGATAGGAAAGAGGTTGAAAAACCTCTCATGTGTTATACATACTTAAATTGTGACGTTAATTTGATAGAAATGACATTTGCTGCATCTGAAGGGTGTTGATCACTTGTCATTTAAGAAATTAGGGTCACTATTTAGGTTGTAGATCACC
Source organism: Helianthus annuus (assembly GCF_002127325.2). Taxonomy (NCBI): domain Eukaryota; kingdom Viridiplantae; phylum Streptophyta; class Magnoliopsida; order Asterales; family Asteraceae; genus Helianthus; species Helianthus annuus. The sequence goes on along the minus strand of NC_035443.2, from coordinate 181,308,744 downwards.
CTACGTACTTATGATAATTAGGTTGTCAAACGTCTATTATTTGACAATTAGAGTGCCTTTCAAAAAAAATTGACAATTAGAGCATGGATCACACATCATTTGAAATTTTAGGGTATAGATCACCCATTATTAAATAATTAAAATAAAACATGACTCAAACTCTTAACCCACAAAATATTTATTTATTTTTTGAACGACAAATTTGGATCACTGACGGATCATTGGAGTATTATCATGTCACCAGCAGAACCACCCGATCATATTCAATACAGATGAAAAAAACCCCGTTTTGGGAATCGAACCCAGGACCTAATAGTCCCTAAGCCTTATCTCACCATCATGATGTCACTAGGCTATAATGTCATAGACCCCACAAAATATTAATATTTAATGTAATCGATAACAAGTTTACACAATAGAAATGTTTGAAAAAACTAGAATTCAATTTAGAAAAACTTAAATCTTTCAAAATAAAGGAGTGGTGACTTTTATCGAACGCCTGTTGTATTAGAAAACTACTGGACAATGATCGGTTTTGCCCCTACACGGTCGGAACAAGGTTATGGATGGTTGATTGTACGCAGTGGCGGCTATGATGGTGTGCGAGGAATACCTCCGTTCAAGGCTCGTGATTTCGAGGGGCACGTGAATTTTAAAAAAAAAATCTGATATATATATGTTATTTATTTACTTTTAAATAGTAAAAACATACCGATTACAATATAGTTCCATTTACAAATCTTTTTTATGATTTAGAATTTAGCCCACTTTGCATTAGGTTTATTGAACACAATACTAATTTTATTTTTTTAAATAATAATAAAACATTACGGAATAACACATTTTTTCGAGTTCGGATAGTTTACGTGAATTCTCAGAGAACCATCTATACATCAAAGATACAGAGTTATTTCATCTTTAGTTTCTTTTGGTTTGTTTTGGGGCTATAACCAATATTTTTACTCAGTGTTTTTCACTAAAAATGGTTTACTTTTCTTTAAAAAACCATAGTTACCGGTTTGTCCTAGAATTCTATCAAACCGATCAAACTTGTAGCCGTAAACATCCCAAGTATTGCATATTGTGATGCGATTATTTTGTACTTTATTGACAAACTTGTTTTGTTAACGGTAATAAACAACTAATGCGTCCCAACAATATTCTTGCAAATGTTTAACTATAAATGTTGTATTTTTTTTTTTTTATAAAATCTCATGAACTATGAATATTGCAAGTATGATATCATTATGAATGTAAATCAATTTAGAAAATTCAGCCAACAATTTATATACATTTCTTTTACTCAATTTAATATTGCTATAATATTATAATTATATACTACAACCATTGCATTGGACTTGATACCAACCGTGGAGGGGTATGGTCCCAAATGATATGCAAATCATGCGTACACAAGATGATACCCACACTTAAATTAACAAACACTCAGCTTGCTCCGAGGTTCTGGCACGAATGCACCGTGGATGTGCAACCATGACAACTCATAAGAAGTACAGCCAGTGGCCAATCAGCGTGCAGGTGCAGCAGACTCTGCCCAGATAAACCCCACGATTAACAAATCGTGTGGGGACAAGAAAAACAAAAGGACAATGGCGTGTAACCAATCATCTTGCTGTTGGTCAGTTCTGTTTTAGGCATAATGGAAAACATGAAAACATAACTGATTGCATCAGCACAGGCCAGCAGAGAATCCAGATGGAGACGCAACAATAAGGTTTGACATGATTGTCAGCTTGGTCTGGTTCCTCCTTAGGGTGTAATCTAATGATGGTGGTAAGAGAAACCGATAAAGGGTAATCGGCTATGGAGAGGAGGTCGATTGATGTTATGTGAATTAGTTAGGTTATGTGTCTATCCCTAGAACCTCAACATAAGTCTCCTTATATATGCACCCAGGAGGAAACCCTAATTAGTTAATAATGGTAATAAGGCCCGTCAACAATTACCAACTAATTATTTAATGGATTGTTATATATTTTGATCCATATAATGTAAATGATTATAATGGCCATATATAAATAAATATATTATTTATTTATTCTTACATTCTCCCACTTGGCCGAGTAATCATTTACTATGAGTGTTAGATAAGCCTGATCAGGAGTTAACACTCATTTTAGCCTTAAACAAGTACTATAGCAGAGAAATACAGCCGTTGAATCATTATGCGACTCAGGACCCCCATTAATCATACTATAGCCTTAATTTAAAACCTAATCGTTATGATCAAAATACGCATAAGCCCTTTGTTTGATTTGTAACTTTATTTGTCTATATGCCATTATGTCGACTTGACATATTCTTAGAGACATACAAAATTAAACTGGTGAGGAAAATTAACTAATACTTAGTCATTCATAGTACGATATGCAATTGCGCACGGCCATTAATTAATACCGTCTATGAGCTCTCTTAATAAGACTTATGGGTAATAGCCCTTCAGTTATAGGATCCTTAAGCATATCATGAATGTATTCGATACAAAACTTAGTTTCCTCAATTCGTTCATAAACGAATAATTAATTGCGTATCGAAATTTAATGCAGCACCTCTTGAACTGTTACTGTTCAAGGAGTTATGGTAGCTGACTTTATCACACTAAGTCTTCAAAACATTATATGGAGTTAATAAACTTATGAGTCCACTGATAAATTTCTAACAACATTTAGTGACTATATTATGTCGTTATAACTTAGGTTGTTGATATCAGTGTATTATGACTCCTCCATGAGATAGATTTTGTCTGCTGACATAAAGATATACCCAAAATTACATTTTGTAATCTTTGAATATCACAAAGTTAGAGTAATAAACAGGTTTTAATTCTCACTTCTTCTTTAAAGTATAGTCTCTCGTTTCTTTTAAAGATATTGTAATACTCCATTAGATGCTTCACATTAATCTAGACATATCTAGTGTGTTGCAATGTGAGTAATATCTAAACGAGTATAGACTTAAACTTACATAAGGCTTCCAATTAATGAAGCATAAGGAAATAATTTCATTTGTCCTATTATCCTCTAAAGGAGAGCAGTATTTTGTTACATATGTAAGGACCCATTTAATGTTAAACTTATGGAACAAAACTAATGTCCCATTGGGTCTATCTCGGTACGTTATGATATCTATTACATAAGAGACATCTCTGAGATCTATTATATCAAAGTTTGTGTTAACAATGCTTTGACTTATGAAACATATACTTGTCAAAAGAATATCATATATATTGGCAAGTTTATCTTAGTTGCTCCCACTCATTTTGAGGTAGGTACATTAATCCACTTGATTGTTGATGAAAATAATTACATTAAGATTTCATCATATTATGATGTTTGCATTAACCCATACATGGATTTTATTGGCTTACGAACAAAGTGTTCTTTAACCTTCAGTTTGAAACTTTAGGTTGTTATCTAATGAACATGTAAATGTGTCAGCCATTTGTTAGGGAAAATTGTTTTTAATGTTCATCTAATGTAGCTTTAAACCATTATAAGCTACTAGAACAGTGATGATCCTCAAAGAAATCTTTGACAATTTTTCTCTTCCTAAGTATAACCTTTGACAATCAATCATGCTTCTTAGTGTCTTAACGCTTATATCAGGATTTGGTTTAGTTATGAACACTCTTAGGTAATTCAATCAAATCCCAAACGTTACACGAACACATAAAATCAGTTTTACTAGATAACTGTTTTATTCCATTCAGATGATTAATTTACGCTAATGGCTTGATATTAAAAGATAGGATCAGTAAACATTTCCAAAATCCATTTCAACTTCAGTTAGGGAGGTTACGTAATCATCAAAGTTAGTAGGTTTTTAAACCTAGATGACCTCCTGAGTTGATTATTGGGTTTTAAAAGTTTCAGCTTTATGGATTAGCTCTTGGTTAGGTTGCTATCATTTTCATTCTAAGTTTTGTAAGAGTTGGTGCAGTATGGTGTACAAGAGGTGTAATCGGAGTTAAATTCGGAGTGAAATTTAATGACACTCTTCCCCCCGCCTCTTGTATTCCTTACAAATCATGATAAGGACTTTGACTGCTCCTACTGACCTTAGAAATCTTTAGGAACTCAGCATGCTTAGGGTCAATATTTAACGACCAACAAATTCTAATAGAGAAAACAAATTAATGACGTTAGTCGTTGTGATTTCTCTTGTTGAGGATTATGTTAGTTTAGGTAAGAAATCTAAGTGTGCCCACAATTAAGCAACAAAGAACCTTTTGTAAGAATAGCATTAGATTTTAAGGAGACAAGTATTGATGGAACAGTGTCATGATGGAGCGGTGTCTTGTACAAGAGGTGCAACGTGAGGTAATGTAAAATTTTCACTCCCCCACCTCTTGCAATTATTGCAAGTTATTATTAAGACACTTAATGCTCCCACTGATCTTTAATATCTCTAGAATGCTACAAGAGAAGTTTCAATGAGCTACGTGACGTGGGAACCTATCATATATACGTTAGACTTTATTTGATTTCTTTAATGTCCAAAAAACTTTGGGGACAAAGTTAATAGAAATCTTATTAAGTACATATATGAATAGAGTTTTTCTAAGACAGTGGGCCATATGTGACAAAATTTAGATACAAGTTGATAGTCTGTTAAATGATAAATGAATTATGTCTGAATATTCCATTTGGAATAAGTTCCACGAATGTCAATGAATGACTTATGATGGACCCATACTTATTCCTTAAGCCAAGTAATATTTAGGGCTGTAACGTCATGATTTAAAATCACTTAGAATGAGATTAGATGAAAAAATCATCCTCGTTAACCATGTCATGATTTCTCATGAATTTTGGTTATAATGGATTAAATTTATAAGTCTCATTTTCCTTTTGTCAAATTCTCATTTGCATGATGACAAAAGTTGTGAAAATGTAAGGTATCATCTAGTTTTATCTTAGTAATGTTTCTATCCAGATATTTAGAACAAATAAGAGGAGTGTTTAAGATAAGTGTGACTTTATGTTGACTATGCAAACCTCACAATCCTCATAACATAGCCTAAGTAATGATACTGTATTCTGATTAATCTTCAGAATATGTAAGGTATCGAATAGCGTTGTTAGAAGATTGCTTATTATGGTTCTTATAGTCTTAACATTTAATTTTGTCACTAACTCTCACGTTAGTTATTTGTTGACTTCTTGTAAGGAAACGCTTAAAACTAGAGTCAACTAATCATGTGTTAATTGGAATATTAAAATTATCAGACTTAAATATCATTATTAAGTGACTATCTAATTAATTTATCCAACTGTTCTTTAGAATAATGGATAGTCTCGTTGCTTATGTCTAGTCTAATGGCATAATTATGCAGTGAGATTTTCCCTTGAAGAACCTTAAAGTTGGAATTAGCACTTGTAATTTGTCTATGGACCTTAGAACAATCCTCTCTTAAGGTTTTAGTGGTTGTAAGGTGAATAACATCTTATTTTCCAGTTTCAAACATTTATTTCTATGTACATATGTTGCTTATCAACACACTCGTTATACTTTGGTATTTTTGAGTGTTATAGTTGATTTATAAGGCATCAAATTGTACAAGTGAAAATCTTAGTATGTAATGTACTGGAAAAATGTACTTATTTCCATGCGTAAGCCCTTAACTTTATGGGTCATGGTATTGTACATTATTATGTATTCACATATACCACTTAGCTTATAGTTTAGAACTTTAAATGAAGGCATGCATATTAGGAATTCTTGTGATTATTCCACAATTATAGATTAGTCTTAGGAAAGACTTAATCTGGAATAACTTTAGTGATAGCAGTTATGTTAGAGAGTTCTTGATTATCATAAGAGACATCATGTTCGATTTATCCTAATCATCATGCTCTACTTTTCTTCTGTAGTGCCTTATCAGAAGAGAGCAATACGATTATCGTGTCTTAAGAGATAATCAAGGATTTAATTTAAGAGCTAATTCTTATAGAGACTTTAAGCAAAACATATTAGATTTAGGAATTAGAGTGGATGAGATATAGATTTATAGAAGAAAATTATAGTGAGTAAAATTATGGGTACGAAGAATAAGGCAGACAAAATGATCACAAAAATTAATTGAGGATCATTAATATAAGGATCATTATGTGAAGAGGTTGTGATATGTCTATTACTAACATCAAAATAATAGACTACTTAAAATTCTACTTAAACGAAGACAAAACAGCTTTGGCCAGAAGTGTAATCATTTAAGCATGTGTGCAAAGTGGTTGTAACAAATCAGCTTTGGCCAGAAATTGAGACAATCACTTTAGTTATGCACTTGTTAAGTATGCCATCTATGAAGGAATTAAATCAGCTTTGGCCAGATATTAAGACATTCATGTTTATGATGCACACTTAACATAGCTTTCGTAATACTTGAATGATACGTAGATGCATCAAATCAGCTTTGGCCAGAAGTGATACGTCAGAAGCTCATTCAAGTTAAGCCATTTTGGTTTTGTAAAACATTATTTGATCCTCATTAATTAACTAAGTAATTACAAAAACCAATCATTTAATAGCAAACCACCTGTTAGCGCGGATCGAACTCAGCGATGAGTTCGCTGGGGTGCAGGGGGACAGCGTGCCCCGCACGGGGTTTGGGGCGGAGCCCCGAGCTAAATCTTAGATCACATTAAACAGCCTAAAATAATGAGGTTTCGAGTGAGATCTCGAGTGAGTTCTCGAGTCAAGTCTCGACTTATCATTATGAGGTCTCGACTCATTAAGGTCTCGAGTCGCAACCTCAGTGTCTCGAGTCGTAATCATGGTCTCGAGTGTTGTGAATTATGAGATCTCAACTCCTTATGAGGTCTCGAGTCGGAACCATGGTCTCGAGTTGTGACCTTGTGGTCTCGAGTTGTAGCTTTATGGTCTCGAGTCGCAACCTTATGGTCTCGAGTTATGACCTTATGGTCTCGAGTCGAGACCTTTGTCTCGAGTTGTAAAGACTGAAGCCCTTAGTCGAAACCTCAGTGGTCTCGAGTCGAGACCTTATGATCTCGAGTCGAAATCGTTGTCTCGAGTTATAAACATTTGAGAACACTTATGATTTCGATTCGAGTTCTTGTGGTCTCGGGTGGTTAAAACTTATCTCGAAACTTCTGTTACAGCGGTTAGTGTGATAAGTTTGAAATTCGAATTTTAAGGGATTTGGTATATATTATTTCCTGTTTTAAAAAGATATTTTATATTTATCCAATAATTTCGAAAATTATATCTAATAACATTAACAGATTTTTCGAAATCTTAAGGGATAAAAATTAATCAAATACAGGAAAAACACCTTCTAATCCTTAATTCATTCCAAATAAGGGAATTTATTCGAATTTCACTAAGAACATGAAGAACCCTAATAAATAAAATAATAATTCTGGAACCCGAAACCCGAAACCTGAATTTTTAAGAGTTTTATACAGATTTCGGACAGTTAAGGTTTACGATTATGATTCCGAGTCATTAAAACATTCTTTTTCCGCGAAACAGTGGACTCGGGTTATGTGACTCGAAACCGGCTATGAATTTAATTAGGCTTTCAAAATTCCGTTTTCCAGATTTCAATCCCAGAATTAATGGATACGAAAACAGAACTGACTAATCAACATATGCTCTGATACCATATGTTGGTCAGTTCTGTTTTAGGCATAATGGAAAACATGAAAACATACCTGATTGCATCAGCACAGGCCAGCAGAGAATCCAGATGGAGACGCAACAATAAGGTTTGACATGATTGTCAGCTTGGTCTGGTTCCTCCTTAGGGTGCAATCTAATGATGGTGGTAAGAGAAACCGATAAAGGGTAATCGGCTATGGAGAGGAGGTCGATTGATGTTATGTGAATTAGTTAGGTTATGTGTCTAACCCTAGAACCTCAACATAAGTCTCCTTATATATGCACCCAGGAGGAAACCCTAATTAGTTAATAATGGTAATAAGGCCCATCAACAATTACCAACTAATTATTTAATGGATTGTTATATATTTTGATCCATATAATGTAAATGATTATAATGGCCATATATAAATAAATATATTATTTATTTATTCTTACACTTGCGTCACTCATTGCTCCATGGCCACTCAGAGTTGCTGACAGATAAGACAAGTACACACTTGGAAAGTGATGTGTAACCAATCACATTGCGTCAGTCCACTTCCACCTCTGCAGACACTACATGTCGTGTTAGAGGAGACCAAATGGATATTCCATGAAAGCGACGTCTAACCCAAGGGCCCATCAGCCCATCTTCCGCTCCAAACCCTTCGCCTATAAATACATATCTCCTCCAAAGGTTCAGGGATCCGATTTCTCACGCTCTCACTCTTAACAAACACTTGTTTCCTTACTTGTAAGAATATTACTTCACGCCGGGGATGGTTACGGAAAGAAACCTCGTCTCTCCTCATAATGAGCTCACAGTGTTTTGTTTCACTCCAAGCTATATCGGTCGAAGAGATTTGGAAGATAACCCCCTGTTAAGACTATTATGCACAACTGTAGACCAATTCTCAAGGACCTGCTTGGGCCTTGGAGGAACTAAAAAGCATTTGTTGAGAAAAGTGAGGGGTCTTCTTGCAATATGATATCAAAGTAACGTCGGCTTGTCGTCGTCCAGATTGTCTTTTATGTTCACATGTCAGTAAACACTTGTTGTAAAGTTTAAAATTTTCTAATGGGGAAGGCGGCTCTTTAGTAATAATAAAGGCCCAAAGTTTTGTAAAGCTATAGTTTTTAATAATTTAAGTAATAAATAGTATGATAAAAGTGTTAACAATCTATATATAAGAGTTAAATGCTTGGTTGGTCCCTGTGGTTTGCAAAAATTTCATACTTGGTCCTAGTGGTTTACTAATTACACGCGTGGTCCTAAAAGTTGTCAAAAATGAACTCGGTTGGTCCCCTGACCTAACCTCTGTTAAATTTCTCAGTTAAGTTGATGTTAAATGACCAAATTGCCCTCAACAAATTATTGTTTATTATCTTTCTCCTCTGGAATCTCAAATGCAGAAAAAACCCCTCAATTGACTTTGATTCATTCTACTCATCATCACAACCCATTTCCACTTTTTTCTTTCCCTTTTCAACATTCACCAATTCATTTCACTTTCACATATTCATTAAGCTTCAATTGAAGCTTCTTTGTTTGCAATTAGACATTCCTCGATAGATATCATCGAAAGCCATGGGGATTTTGCCATTTGGGTTCGTTTTATTGGCAATTTTTGTTACGCTAACATACGCAGATGACACCTCTAGGGTTTCTAAGTCTGTTTGTCCTCTTAAATCGATCAAAGATTCAATCTTTGCTTCTCTGTCTCCGGTTTGTCCTATGAATTCGATTGATTATTCTTTCGGTGTTATTGAGGTATCATACAGCTCCTTTTCTCTTTAATTTGTATAATGAGATTGGTTTTTTTTTTTTTTTTATTGTTGTATGTTAGAATCATACAGTCAAACATTTTTGTTAGCAAGATCAATTTTTTTAGCTTCAAGGCATTTGATTATAGTCAAACAAGTTGCTATTAAGTCAAAAGCAACATTGTGAACGATAATGAGCTTTTAGTTATTTTAGTAGTTGTTTGTAAATAATTCTGATACTTATAACTAGTCAAAGATGATTGTATAAATGTTGGGTTTTGGTCACTAACTCCTCTTTGCAATTTTAGGGAGATGAGATGTCGTTGCAAAAGGCGTTAAATATGGTTAACGGGAATGCTGAAAGTTATGTTGTGTTCCTATTTTATGCATTTCCGGCAACTTCGTTTTTCAGATCTGAACCATCTCATGCTTCGATTGAACATATGGCAGTTATGATTAAAGACCTAATCCTTGCCGGCTTCATTTTTCAGATTTGAGCTCGACCCTATGCCATGAATCTGATGTAACCACCGGACAACAATGGCTTCCTTTTTTAAGTTAGATCGACACAAATGGACCAGAGAGGGAATGGGGGTGTTTGGTGGTGGTGGGTGTTCGGTGCTCGAGAGGAGACAGTGGTGGTGGGTGTTCAGTGCCGGTGGTTGTTCGGCGGTGAAGGAGGGATGTTGGTGGTGGGTGTTCAATGGTGGTGATGGTGTTGGTCTTGGGTAGAAGAAGAAGAAAGGTGGAGAGAGAATTATGATTTTAATTGTTGAGGGCAATTTGGTCATTTAACATCAACTTAAATGAGAAATTTAACAGAGGTTAGGTCAGGGGACCAACCGAGTTCATTTTTGACAACTTTTGGGACCACGCGTGTAATTAGTAAACCACTAGGACAAAGTATGAAATTTTTGCAAACCACAGGGACCAACCAAGCATTTAACTCCTATATATAATAAAAGAAACCAATTGAGGGACACTTGTCATTATTCTAGACCATCATTAATTTTATATAATTATTATTTTATTTAAATTATTAAATTTAATATGTTTCAAACATTTAAGAAATACGGATAAAGTTCCATAAAATATCTTATTATTTATTTATATTAATTACTAGATTAGAAATTATATCTGAATTCCTTAATTGTAGATAATTATTATATAATTTAAATTAGAGTAAATTACGATTTTGGCCCCTGTGGTTATATCACTTTTACCGTAGCCCAAAAAAGAATTTTTTAACATCTGAGCGCACGACGTCTTTTTTTCTAACCCTTTTGGCCCCTAACGTCTTTTTTTCTAACCCATTTGGCTCCTAACATTTACTTGATAGGGTTAGTGTTAGGGGCCAAAAGGGTTAAAAAAACGTTGGGGATCAGATGTTAAAAAAATTCTTTTTTGGGCTAAAAGGGTAAAAGCGATATAACCACAGGGACCAAAATCGTAATTTACTATTTCAACATTTTTTAGAACTAATAAATTAAGACCACTATTATTTAAATAAAACTTGGGTTATTAAATATATGTTCACATGACTGTTAAAACTCGTGAGAAAGTAGATAATACAGTTTGTCTTCTAATCGATGATTCAAATGCTTTCATATTTATAAACTTGACAAACATCACAAGTTTTGATCATACATGACATAAAATTTTGTTTGGATGTCAGAAAACCGTCTTAAAAATATCGTTTTATAATTGTTAAATCTTCGTTATTAATTATTTGATTTTTTATTTACTTAACCCGTGTAATATACGGGGTTATAAACTAGTGAAATTATAAAAGAAATTATGATAAAAGTTTAATCGATTTAGAGAGTTTGAAAACAGGGGCGTAGCTTAAGAGGGGCCGGGAGGGGCGCCCGACCCCCCGAACTTTTCGCTCAGTAGTGTTATATATCTAGTTTTCGTATAAATTTTTTTGGGTATATACGTTTTCGACCCACCCCCCCCCCCCCCCCCGGTTCTATAGAAATTTTTGGGCATATACGTTTTTGACCCCCCGATCTTCATTGTCAAGCTTCGCCACTGTTTGAAAATAGTTTTGGTTTCTGTTATTGTTATTATAGAATTGTTAAGATTGATCTATAATAAAAGTTTAATATAAATTAGAGTTAATTGCCCGGATGGTCCCTGTGGTTTCACATTTTTTCACGTTTAGTCCCCACCATTTGGAAATAGTAGGTATGCTCCCTATGGTTTGTCATTTTGTTACTCGGATAGTCCCCTGACATTTACTCAGGGGACTATCCGAGTAACAAAATGACAAACCATAGGGAGCATACATGCTATTTCCAAACTAACTGACATATACTCAGGGACTATCCGAGTAACAAAATAACAAACCATAGGGAGCATACCTGCTATTTTCAAAAGGTGGGGACTAAATGTGAAAAAAACATGAAACCACAGGGACCATCCGGGCAATTAACTCTAATTAACTCTATAAATTATATACTTTTCATGATTGATCTTGTTAAGTTAAACGGTTAAAGGCCTAACCATATAAAAGCTATTGCAAGACTTGCTTACCGTTTGAACTTACCTCACACATTAAGGGAGAGATTTCGTGTCTTTTGCGTTTGGAGAATTGTTTAGTTGATGAAGCTATGCATGTTGATAAGCTATAATTAATAAATAAGTAACTGGCTGCGTCACGCGTTCTATAAGTCCAAGATTATTTTTCTCAGTGGCGGAGCTTGACCAAAAGTTTGGGTTTAGAAAGTTATGGAACCCAATATACAATATTAGGCAAACTATTTTTTTTTTTTTTTTTGGGGGGGGGGGGAGGTGTCCTATATAATTTTTAAAATTTTCGGACGAAAAATCGAAAATTTTACACTTGTACCTGAAACCTTTGGGGGGGGGGGTGTGCACCCCCCGGTTCTCACTAAGCTTCTCCTCAGCTTTTTCCCGCTTTTCTTATTTCAATTTTCCGTATTCTATTTTTTTTTAAACAAGTTAATACAATAGTGATAAAACATAATATTCCTTACACTTTCATTACTAACTATTTAAGATATTATGATATATATTGTAATTTCAATCATATCTTAACTTAATATATCGAATTATAATTTCTAATCATTATTAATAATTATTTAAATTTAATATTGTCTATATTCAACCCATATAACAAGACTTTTTTCCTAAAGTAGTGTTAATAAATATTTATCAAAATGGTGTTGCTAGAAAATTATTTACCAAAGTGGTGTTTTCTTAAATATTTATTTGTTTCTTACTCCTTATTCTATTGGCTGGCCCCAATTGTTTAAAATTTACTAAGTAGTTATTAATTAGTGATTTAATATGGTGGTTTTTCAAACCTGTAACTTGTATTTTTATGAAGCCTTTTTTTTATGAAAACTACCGGGAAAAAAATACCATTGGCATTATGGGAGATTCTAATAATTTAAGTAATATGTTGTTTAATAAATTAAAATTTTACTCAAATATACAAACAATCAATTTATATTTCTTTTACTTATTTTTTTACATAAATAACAAAATACAGTTTTTTCTTTTAACTAATAGCATTAGCTAACACTAACTGAACCCATATTTATTCTACTTATTTTTAACATAAATAACTGAATATAGTTTTTTTTTTTTTTTAACTAATTGCATTGGTTAACACTAACCGAACCTGAACAAACCGACCGGTCGGAACGAAAAAAATCGAAATATAGAGAGCCAAATACAAATCATAACGAAAATACTTTATATGAAATATAAATTGTAGTAGCTTGATGAGCATTCATTTTTACATATTTCAAATAATAATTATTTTATTTCTTATTTTGTTGTAATCTTTTTTTTTTCTAGTTAATGATTCATATAAATTGATTCGAATATCTATACTATATAATAAAAGAAACCACTTTAGGCACACTTGTCATCATATTAGGTCATCTCTCATAGATAATTATTATTTTAGTTTAATTTTTTCTAATTAATTATAGATAACCCTCCTACTAGATATTATTTAATTTAATAATATATATTATATAAAATGTTAACGGAATGACTATACAAACAAACAAATGATTTTCTCAATAAAAAAAAAAAAAAAACCGTTTGTTATTAGTTTGGATCATGGCCACCCATAACAACTGGTTTCACATATAAAATAAGTAACACCCATGGACTATCACTAAGAACTCACTAACAAGATTTCTCCATGTTAATGATACTTTAAAAAAAATGAACTACTGAAACAAACAGTTGTTTAACTTCCCAATTTTCTTGATCCACAATAGTTACCAAGCATCCATCATAGCCCATCTAGAGTGTAAAAATGATCTAACAAGAGTTATGAAGTTAAATGCAATAAAATGCGGAGTTCTTTAATATATGGTGCTAGGGGTGTGTATGGGTCGGTTTTGACCTAAAACCATAACCATAACCGTGATGTCGGTTAATGGATAACCATAACCATAAGACCATCTACTTAATTGTAAATAATTTTTATTATTTAATATAAATTGTAGATAATCATTATTTAATTTAAATTATTAAATTTAGGGGTTGTTTGTTAGTCTCTTAATGACCATTCAGAGGCTACTTCTTAATGGTTTAAAACCTCTGAATGAATAAAAGGTAACCTCAAGTCTGAATGGTTAAAAGGTAACCTCTGAATGGTAAATCATCACATGTCACATTCTTCTACCTTCTCATTAGTAAAATTCTTAATGGTTCCATTAAGAGGTAGCCTCTTAATGACCATTCAGAGGCTACCAAACAACCCCTTAATATATGTTTCAAACATTTAAGAAATAACGGATAAAGTTCCATAAAATATCTTATTATTTATTTATATTAATTAGTAGGTTAAATATTATATCTTAATAATTGAAACAAATATCGAGCATTTTCATAACGAGAGTGGAGGGAACGATTTTCTTGCTTAACAAATTATTTATTTATTTAAAAGTAAATTACGATTTTGGCACCCGTGGTTATATCACTTTTACCCTTTTAGCATAAAAAAGATTTTTTTTTAACATCTGAGCCCCTAACGTCTTTTTTTCTAACCCTTTTGGCCCCTAACATTTGACGTTGGTTAAAAAATTCTTTTTTAGGCTAAAAGGGTAAAAGTGATATAACCACATGGGCCAAAATCGTAATTTAAAATGCAAGAAGAATAATAACTACGTTTATCATACTAATGAATTTATCAAAAAATAACCATTCATTTAAGATGCAACTCACGTCTAGATATTTAAATTTTAAAGTTATATATAATTACCAATTTTTATACTTATCTAATTAATTTAAGTATTATTTTGTAGCTATAAGTTTATCTAATTGGCTAATTGCTATATGTCTAATCTCGACATTTCAATAATTTTTAAGAACTAATAAATTAAGACCACTGTTATTTAACTAAAACTTAGGTTATTAAATGTATGTTCACATGACTTTTAAAACTAATGAGAAAGTAGATGATACATTTGTCTTCTAATCGATGGTTCAAATGCTTTCATATTTATAAACTTGACAAACATCGCAAGTTTTGATCATATGGCACAAAATTTTGTTCGGATATTATAAAAGCGTCTTAAAATATCGTTTTTTAATTATTAAATATCCGTTATTAACTATTTGATTTTTTATTTACTTAACCCGTGTAATACACGGGGTTATAGTCCCTCCACTAAAAAAATTAGTTTGTTGTTTATGTAAAAAAAAAAAAGTAAAAAAGAAATATAAAATTGACTGTATGTATATTTGAGTACATTTTAATTTATTAAACACAGATTTCATATTTCATATGCTATTACTTAAATTATTAAATTCACACAGCGACTTTTATATTAAGTACTTTTTTTCTAGGTAGTTTTCATAAAAAAAAATTTATTTTTAAGATTAATAAAAAATAGGTTAATTAAAGTTGTTTAATAAATTGGGAGTCATCCAAACATGCTACAGGTTTATTTAATAAAGATTGAGTTTTCTGATATTAGTTTTGATGTAGTACAAGCAGTGGAAGTTGACCGGGAGGTGGGTACAAAGAAAAATTTTCTGTTTATTTCGTTAAGAATATTTCTACATAGTTGTTTTGGTTTTATATAAAATTTTCTACTTTCTATGACGTGTTGTTTCGTTAAAATTTTCTGTTTGTTTTGTTAAGAATATTTCTACTTTCGACGACAGTGACGTTGGGGCAAAGATGACATCAAGTTTGTCCCTAAAGTCTAATTTATTTTTGCCAATGGGTAAAGAAGATGACAAGGAACGGTTTAGTCACATGGTATTGGTTAGTAATCTTGAACCGCTTATAAAAATAATGAAGTAGAGACTGGAGTTAATGTTAAAGAACAGTGAAGTGTCTTGTGAGTTTTACATGAACCCGTTTTTTTCAAATCTTTTATATGATTTGGATATGTTCTTGCATAGTGCCTTCATGAAGTTTATTAATATATGTTTTTCAAAAACCACACTTAGGATTTTCTTGCTTTGAGGTTTTATAATACTCTATTTACCGAACTGATTTACTTCCTTCATCTCTAATAACCGTCCCTTTTTATCAAAGAATTTCATGATTAATTGTTGGTTAGGATTTATGTTCCTAGGTTTATGTTTGGAATATGATATTGGAATTGCTTTGGCTAGAAGTGACTCAGATGAGGGACTTATCGTTATTCTTCATGATATAGTAGCTTCTGCTCATTTATTTGGTTTAATCAATGTAAGTTTTTGTTGAGTTGTTGGATATTGGTTAACATTAAGAATCATTTTTTGTGTTTGACAAGAATGCTCAATTACATGCTTAAATTTTTCAAGCTACTGATGATTGTATCATCGACATTATAAACTTGGGTTGACTTTCATAAGATAAAGTTCTTGTTGTAGGCTTACCTCAAGTGATTGTTGAAGGGGAACCGATGGTCCGAGCATTAAATACCATTGAGTATCCTCCGTTATGGTTGCTTCCACATCAACTGAGACCTACACAGTAATTGGAGTACAAGCATTCTAACTTTGTTAATCTGATTGTTGAAGGGGAACCGATGGTCCGAGCATTAGGTTCAATTATCCTTCTTTATTCTGCCACTCTTTCCGGTAATTGGAGTACAAGCATTCTAACTTTGTTAATTGTGAAGCAGGCCCCACGGCTGCTTAGATTCAAACAACTGCGGCCAGAGTCCGTCTTTCTCAGGTACCAGTTCTATACTTCTCTTTTGTTCTCTACATCATAAGTTTGGTACTTGATGAGGTTGTTGAAAATTCATGAATTTGATGAGTTATTTTATCTGATATCTAAAATAAGAGACTAAGTGCTTGTAAAAAGAGAACGGTCAAAAAATGCTTTGAGTCAACTAAGATAATGTCACCATATTTCTTGTATACAAAATGCGCGCAGTTGATGGTTTTCATCAACTTATGTAGTTTTCATTATCTGCATATTATAAAGGGTTACTGGGTTGCTCATTTTTTTTTTTTTGCTGAAAATGGAATTTGATGTATGAAACAGTGGGAAGCAGTGGTTCTTTCTCTTTGCTTAATTTCCCTAATGTATATTGGGTCGTTTATACTCAAAATTGTTTCAATTCAGAGCTTGTGGGCTAAACATGGGGACCGTCAGATAGATATATCATTTCATGGCTTAAAGAGTGGCTTCAAAACCTCATCAACTGGTTGGTTTCAGGTGTTTACAATAATTCAGTTTGGAGAATGTATATATTTTGGTCAGTTTGCTATTTTAGTTATCTTTAAAGTTTCAATTACTTTTGATCAACTAAGCGGTTTCACATTATATGTGAAAAAAAAGGTATTTTTCTTTTTCTTTTTTAACATTGAGCAAGCATTTGTATATACTCATCGATGCCATTATAAGTAAATTTTAGCCCTAATCTTGCATATTGTCAATGTAGAATGACATCATTATTTGATTTACATTTCAGTTCTATATCTAATAAAGTCACCGCAATTCCGCTTCTGGTCTACTGCCGAAATTTAAAGCAAGTAATAGCAGCCCGTCGTTTACTTCTATCGAGAAATCAGGACATATTGATCCAGGAGGGCATCATGGAGGATCATATCTTCTATTGACCATAAGAAGGAGAGCCGTGGGAATGAAGATCATGTCAAGCTAATTAAGGACTATAGGGCGAGAAACGAGACCGAACTAAGCAAAATTTATGACGGATCATATGTTTAACATTGTTTTATAAAGATATGTAACTAAACACGGAATTTAAATAATATATTATAATATGTTTTTTAGTATTTGATTCCGATTGTTATTAGAACAAACCCGTGTATTCACACGGGTGTACACCTAGTATTTAAGAAAAGTAGAAAAAACACCATTTTTAGTAAATACTTTTCTAACAACACCATTTTGGTAAATACTTTTTCCACCAACACTACTTTAGAAAAAAAAAACTCCATATAACACACGAGTTTCTAACGTAATATCATTATCAACAAGAAGTTAAAATATGTTGAACAACCTATAACAATTATTGTTTGTACGACACAATAGATTGAGTATAGGTGTATTAACTTTTTTATAATTTCGTGGACAAAATCATAGTTTGTGATACGACCCCGAATTCTGATTTGCAATGTACAGAAATTAAGGCCCACAAACCAAGTGGGGAATTTGAGTTAAAAAAAAAAGTTAATGTATACAACCTTTATAAGTTATAAGACTGCGGGTTATGGTGAGGCTTGGATTGGGGCAATTGCTGACACGTGGATGTTAACCCAAACCCAAGTTTTAATGGGGTATGGTGGGGCTTAGGTTGGGCGTGGGTTGGGTCGGCGTGGCCTAGCCACATCATCATTTTTTTTAATATATATTTAAATTAATTAAAAACATAAAAAAAAACATATTTTTTTTAAATACATAAACAAACATAATAATTATTAAAATAAAAAACAATCATTCTTCGTCGTCTTCGTCGGTTTCGAACCCAGGAATCGTTGAAACATGTTCTACCAAATCAGATCGAAGGTTGTGATGTATATCCCTTGACTTGATACAAAATTCATTAACCGCTTTATCTTGGTCTGTTACGTTACCTGGTTGGGAATCATCGTCATCATAGTGGGTAACGACCGCTCTACCTTCGTCCTCCAAAATCATGTTGTGAAGAATGATACATGTGTACATCACGTTTCCAATCTGATTCTTGTCCAATAGTCGACAAGGCATTTGTAATATTCGCCACCTTTTCTTCAAAACACCGAATGCTCGCTCGACGTCTTTACGTGCAGCCATATGTACCCTGTTAAACTTTAATCTCTTTGGATCTGTCGTACCGTGTTTTGTGAATGATTTTACAAAAACCCCCCACTCTGGGTAAATCCCATCAACTAGGTAGTACCCATACAAGTACTCAACCCCGTTTACAAAGAAAGTTCCTTTGGGTCCTATACCATTTATTCGATCATTGAAAAGGGGCGAGTGGTTTATGATGGTGATATCATTATGTGAACCTGGCATACCGAAGAACGCATGCCATAACCAAAGATCTTGGGACGCAACCGCTTCAAGCATGATGGCTGGACTCCCGTGAAATCCACTCGTGTGAGCGCCTTGCCATTGGGTAGGACAAAGTTCCCAAGCCCATTTCATACAATCTAAACTACCTAGCATCCCGGGTAGCCCATGATAATCTGCGTGATGTTCCAATAATTGTTGCATGTCACTGAACGAGGGCTTTCTCAAATATCTTTTCCTATAGAGTTCTAGAATACACGAACAAAAGTTGTGAAGACTTTCTCTAGCTACACGTGCAGACATTTTTAAATAGTCATCCATAATGTCCGAACTATTGCCGTACGCTAACTGCCTAAGTGCGGTCATGACCTTTTGCCACGTAGTAAATCCTAATTGGTCGGTTACATCGGGTTTTTGTTGAAAATAAACATACTTCTCCACAAGATCTCTAGATATCCTTAAAAATAAGTTTCTACTCATACGAAAACGACGCCTAAACATTTTTTCATCATACTTAGGTTCAGCTGAGAAGTAATCGCTTACCAACAAATCGTTAGCGGTAACCCGTTCACGAGCGATGTACCTTCTTCTGCGTTTAGGTTGTTGGCTCTCTTCCTCCTCCTCTTCGTTTTCAACGATAACTTTCACCACCGTCGCGGTCGTTTGTAGAAATATTTCCGCCCCATCGTCAGATGATGATGACGATTCAGTATAACTTGAAGAACTCATGGCGAGATTGTGTTTTATGTTTTTGATTTTGTGTGAGAAAAATGATAAATATTGTAAAGTATTTATAAAGGAAGAATTTTTTTTTTTAAAATAGCCCAACGGCTAGCCTGGTTTGGCCATTCACAACCCGCCATGTCAGCTTGGCCAGACCGCCCCACGCCCGGCTTGAAACCCACGAAAAAGGGGCCACGCCCAAACCCATGCCCACCCGGGGTGGTGGCTTAGGCGTTTTCAGCCCACCCACGCCCAAACCCCCGCCCCATACCCCGCAGTCTAAGTACGAGTTAAAAATTACGTACAGTAAGAATATATGCTTAAAAACATTATATTAGCAAAAAATGTGTCCAATTACTTGCAAATTGGTCAAAAGATGAAAGAAATGTGACAACGGTCTTAATAAAGAGATTGTGGGTAATTTGGCATGCACTTAGTATAAAGTAAAACAAAATTATTTATCAATATAATGTAATATAGATGAAATAAGTGTTATTAATAACACCTACAATGGTTATGTGCTATGTAACATAATCACTGTTGAACATAGGTTATAGATCATTCGAAAAGTAAAATTTAGGGTGTGGATCACTCATTATTTGAGAACTTAGGTGTGGGACACCCACTTATGGTAATGGGTCTGGATCACCACTATTTAGTATTTATTGATTAGGGTGTGTTTCACCAACCATTTCATATTAGGGCGTGGATCATCCATTATTATAAAATATAAAATTGGAGTCGTGGTCGCCCATTATGTATGTGTAACGTCTAAATACGTGACTCGTGAAATATGAAGTAAATTAGTTACGGTCAACTGGGTAAAAGTTCGTTATACTGCTGAAAGTGTTGGAATAGTTGGAATTTAATTTGGAAATTCAAATCTTGTAAAGTTAAAAGGTGGTTACTTTTTACCGTAGGTTACGAGTGGACCACGATTGGTCGTGACCTACAAATAAAACTTGAATTTGTATACTATGGTTTGTGAACGATCGATTGTGGTGCGCTTCCGTATGAAAATATTTTCATATTCAATTTCTTTTGGTGTGTTGAAGTTACCAAACCTGTATTTACTAGTGTGTTTCGATAAAGTTTGAGTGATATTTGAGTTAAAGATAATCTAATAACAAGAATAAGTATAAGATTTAACACCAAAGATGAAAATAGTGGAGTTTGTTTTGAAATAATTGTCTTGTATTAACAGGGCCGTCTATCAGGGGGGGTGCAGGAGGTGTCTGCGATCAGGGCCCAAATCAATATAGGGCCCGAAAAACTTTTAAAATTTGTTTATACATATTTAAAAAAAATTCTGGATGTTTGTATAAATAAGGGCCTTGTAAAAGACCCAAAGTTTTTTAAATAAGGGTAAAAGTTTAAAAAAAATGGCCCAATTAACAAGCTAAAGTGACTAGTCTAAACAAAAACAAGGACCTGCTAGAAGAATCACACTGTTCGCTTAGCAAGTAAATTCGATAATTTGATCATTTTTGCCACACTATTTTTGTTAATTTGTTTTATCTATTTCATAACAATTATCATAGTATTATGAGTTTTTAGTATTTATATATTTGATTGAATGATTGATGAGTTTATATTATATGAAAATTTGCGAATAGGGCCCAAATTTTTTTATCTCGAACAGGGCCAAAAAAAATTTTGTGATTTTCGGAGATGGCTCTGAGTATTAATTAACAATTTAACATACTTCTTGAACATTAGAGGAGAACAATTAGTGCATTCCAATAACCTTACAAATGTTTTATATTAACTATAACTTTTGCAATCTTCTTGTTACAAATTCATGAACACTTGAACTTTTCTAGTATGTAAAACCATTTTGAATTTTTTTTAGTCAATAACATTATGTGTAAAACTTAAATAACATTATTATATTGATAAAACTTAATAATAAAACATTATTATTAAGGTTTTGAAAATAATGATAATATGAAATCGATTATGTCTTAACGGCGATGTTGACAAGTATGACATTTTTGTTTTTTTTTTTTTTTCTATATATCAGACCCAAAACATGAACTCCTAGCTACAATAGACTACCAAATGAATATTGACGACTTAGTTAGAGGCCAACAGATAAGATTTTTCTCGACCAAGTGTGGATGGATGACGTTGTCATTGATGCGCCTGTTGTATCAGAAAGAGATACAATAATACTTACAAATTACTTTGTTTGTATCGTTAAATATATAATTTAAGATATTTTTAATTATTCTTGTCATGATTCATGCTCTAATACACTTTTAACATCTTTAGTCAAAATCTTATCACTAAATACATTTTTTAAGTTTAATATTACCTCAATACTACAAAGGATGCATGTGCTAATACCAACCCTTTGGTGGATTAGTAATTAATAAAGTGTTAAAAGTAAGAATAAACACACCTGTAGATCAACTTTCTTGGATTTTTTTAGAGGGACTAAAAAGTACTTAACTACAAAATTGAGGGGCCTTTTTGCAATATGATATTAAAGTAACGTAGGATTGTTGTCCTCCAGCTTGTCTTATACCCACCCCTCACATGTCAAATGGAGCTATGATCCGGTGGTTGTAGTGATTCCCAACTGTCATAACTATATTTCAATATTCTTGTATTAAAAAGTAAGTTGATTCCTACACCATCTAAAAATCTTTATACTATTAAGGCTATACGGTGTGAGATAGCGTCACCTGTCACCTCATCTCTTTAACGCTGGTAACAGCAACCGGGGGCACCATCAACAAGCAACCGATAAGATTTTCATTTTAGTTTTTTTATTTCTTCTTTTAACCTTTTCTAAACTACACTATTGCTAAAGGGAGCGCCAATCTTACCAGTTGTTTTTGTGGCGCTAATGTGGAGCATGAGAGCTTTACTCTATACCACCCAGCCTAAAAAAGATATTTAAACCTTCATTATGTCAAGTTAATTTTGGCTAGAGTTAATTACTGTTTTCATCCCTGTGGTTTGTCAAAAATCACTATTTCAGTCCATTAGTTTAAAAATTGCGATTTCAGTCTCTGTGGTTTCACTTTCGTAACCATTTCAGTCCACCTCGTAACCATTTCAGTCCCTGTACTAACATAATAAATGGACTGAAATGGTTACGAAAGTGAAACCACAGTGACTGAAATGGTTACGAAAGTGAAACCAAAGGGACTGAAATCGCAATTTTTAAACTAATGGACTGAAATAGTGATTTTTGACAAACCACAAGGATGAAAACAGTAATTAACTCTTTTGGCTATATATGTTATCAAAAGAATAGCCAACCAACTTAAGGATTTTAAGTTCTAAATCACAATAACTTTAATCATGATGTTAAGTTGATTAAGACGTTATGACGTCAATGTGACTCGCTTTCAAATTCAGACACTGACGTGCATTATCCTTTTACCCCACATCCGCCTCTCAACTACCTCATATATATATCCCGATCTCAGCTACCTTATCTTGTCTCATATCCAACCTGACCTGAGACGATATCTTAAGCACCATGGGGTTACAACCCATCGAAGCAACATCGAATTAAGTGGTCACCATCTTGTCTCGTATCCAACCCGACCTGAGACGATATCTTAAGCACCGTGGGGTTACAACCCATCGAAGCAACATCGAATTAAGTGGTCACCATCTTGTCTCATATCCAACCGGACCTGAGACGATATCTTAAGCACCGTGGGGTTACAACCCATCGAAGCAACATCGAATAAGTGGTCACCCTCTTGTCTCATATCCAACCCGACCTGAGACGATATCTTAAACACCATGGGGTTACAACCCATCGAAGCAACATCGAATTAAGTGGTCACCATCTTGTCTCATATCCAACCCGACCTGAGACGATATCTTAAGCACCGTGGGGTTACAACCCATCGAAGCAACATCGAATTAAGCGGTCACCCTCGTGGTATCGACATGAGTTGTCATTATGCACAAAAATATGGCCCTATGACAGGTGCCAATGATGCAATAATTTGATGCAGCACACACCCTGCAGTAATCATTTGGACCACTAGAAACTTACCCATCACAAGGGTTTGCTTCACTATCAACCATCCATGTTACCCAACATCTTATCTAAACATAGAAACCATGAGATCAATTGTAAAAGTGAAAAGAAACAAAAAAAAAAGAGTTAATTGCCATTTTAGTTGGTCATTTTGCCAGTTTAGTCCAAAGGTTTCATTTTTAACATCTGGATCCAAAAATGTTTCATCGTTGCCATTTTGGTCCAACTGGCTTAACTCCATCCATATATGTTAAGTCTGCCAAGGGTATTTTAGTCATTTCATTTTTCTTTTTATTAACCCTTTATGGCTAAAATGACTAAAATGCCCTTGGCAGACTTAACAAATATGGATGGAGTTAAGTCAGTTGGACCAAAATGGCAACGATGAAACATTTTTGGATCCAGATGTTAAAAATGAAACCTTTGGACTAAACTGACAAAATGGGCCAAACCACAGGGACTAAAATGGCAATTAACTCAAAAAAAAAAAAAAAAAAAAAAAAAAAAAAAAAACCTATCTAACATAGGAAACCAAAAACATACACAATGTAAATCAAATTTCATTAAACCATAAACAAAAAAAAATAACAAATCGCGAGCCAGAGTCTGTGCCAACAGACACAGTCTCGCTCGCGATTTGATACTATAAAACCAAAAGAAACAGAAACAAAGAGGTTTTTGACAAGATTTTAGTTACAGACTGTTTTTACAAAGGTATTTCCAAACCTAAGATCAGCAAAATACAAGCACCATTAACAACAACTAATCATCAAACTGAAACAAACGGAAAACGACATAGAAGAAATCTCTCAACCAAACAGAGACGACCCGACCCGACCCATATATAAGAACATAGCAAAAGAAGGGAAAATATCTTCTTTTTAATACATCACACTAAAACTTAATTAGCTTAACCCCGTCACCGTAACCGTCACCATCATCATCATCAGATTATCATCAGATCTATTGTATTGTTTCGACGCTCTTGCTCAGTTCCTCCAGCTTCTTCATCCTCATCTTCTCGCTTTCGCTCACCAGCTGCTTAATAATTTAGTACACCCATTTAAAAAAAGTATGTTAGTTAAGTCCAGATGTGAAAAAGATTACATTTTGATCATGTAGAAAAAGTATATCGTACATTACGGCTTAACGTACTTCACGTACGACAACGTGCGTGATTTTTTCTATAACATGCGTGATTAATGTTTTCAACATGCGTGATTTTGGATTTTTGAGTTATAACGTGCGTGATTTTAAAATGAACGTGCGTGATTTTAAAATGAATGTGCGTAATTACCTGTCGTACGTGATGTACGTTAAGCAGTAATGTACGTTAACCTTCCTCTGATCATGTATTATATAAAAAATGTCTTATCTTGAAATCAAATTCCATCAAAGATCACATTTTTTTCATGTTTTATATGAAAATTGTCTTATCTTTTTTCAAATTCCATCAAAGATTCCATTTTGTTCATGTTTTATATAAAAAATGACTTATCTTGAAATCAAATTCCAACAAAGATTACATTTTGTTCATGTTTTGTATGAAAATTGTCTTATTTTGCGACCAAATTCCGTCAAAGATAACATTTTGTTCATGTTTTATATAAAAAATGACTTATCTTGGAATCAAATTCCAACAAAGATTACATTTTGTTCATGTTTTATATGAAAATTATCTTATTTTGCGACCAAATTCCGTCAAAGATAACATTTTGTTCATGTTTTATATAAAAAATGACTTATCTTGAAATCAAATTCCAACAAAGATTACATTTTGTTCATGTTTTATATGAAAATTGTCTTATTTTGCGACCAAATTCCGTCAAAGATAAAAAATTTTGTTCATGTTTTATACGAAAATAGACATTTAACTTGAGACCAACCTCCATCAATCTGGTAATAAGTTGTACTTTCTCTTTGTTCTTTTCATTGAAGGCATCTAGTGCTTCCTTGTACTCTCTTTCCTGCAAAGAAAAAAATCAATTTAATGACCGAATTTCAACATTTTAGTCTCCGCGAAAAGACGGTTCGAACCTTCTTCTGACATGTTTGACCCAATGGCTTCAACTCCTTGTTGACCGAATCGATCTTCTTACGAACAACCGAAACTTCTTTCTTCATTGGATCGGTTAACGCTTCAAGTTCCTGATGAAACAGTCCACAAAACGTAAGATTACGAAAATACCCATCTGACACGAATATCCCAACTCGTTTTCGAAGTGAAGGCAAGCCACATGGAAACATAGACGAATTAAGAAATTGACAGCGAAAGACCTGCGACTGGTAGTAAATGCAAAGCGGTACCAAATATTGACCCTTTGAAATAGGGCAACCCCTTTTTAAAGAACACTAATTAATGCTTTATTAATTTCTATTATAGACTCAACTTGTTTACGGGCTCGATACAAAAGCGACCCCTCAACATGAACCGGGTATAAACCGGGTGCGCAGAGGGTGACCATGACCCGACCCCTAAGGGTCGAACCAGATCAACCACATCGGTCAATAAAGATTCAATCTTTAACAAGAAAACTTCATAAAGACTTCATCGGCTATTCCGCTATTCAGTATATTTCAACTTCACAACTACTTCTTACCCCCACCACTATTTAATGTAAGTTATATACTAAAGGAAAAATTACAAGTTTTGTCCTTTATCTTTATAGCACTTTTCAGGCGGTGTCCTTTTTAACGAATGTTGATAGGCGGTGTCCTTTACTAGGTATTTTGTTGCAAATTTAGTCCTTTACACCCAACCCAGTTAAAAAACCCTGTTAATTGTTGGGTGTAAAGGACTAAACTTGCAACAAAATACCTAGGTAAAGGACTAAACTTGCAACAAAATACCTAGTAAAGGACACCGCCTGTCAACAATTAACAGGGTTTTTTAACTTGGTTGGGTGCAAAGGACTAAACTTGCAACAAAATACCTAGTAAAGGTCAGCGTCTGTCAACATTCGTTAAAAAGGACACCGCCTGAAAAGTGGTATAAAGATAAAGGACAAAACTTGTAATTTTTCCTATACATACTAAATTACTAACACAATTCAAGCCTCACATGATTCAGTTATATACCCATTGAGTAACAAAACACATGCTAAAATTATGGAATTAAATGTAGCTATAAGAAAATATAAAAGATAGTACAGAGTTGCAGGCATTTAATCTTGAAAATTTGTTGAAAACAAGAAGATACTTGCATAGAACTTATTATCCAATTTTCCAAATAAATATTTTGTATAAAGATAACAAGAAGTTAAGCATGTGGCCATCATATTCGTAACGATAATCGATTTCTCGATCTATCGAGAATCAGATCTATGATGCTGTTTTTTCTTCATAATATTTACTCTAAAAGCTAATGATTGATGAACAAAACCTTAAAACAGAAAAACCCCCAAACCAAAAGAAACCCTGATTTACGTTTCCTTAAAAGATCCAAAAAAATTAATTTTAATTCAAAATTGATGCCTTAATCCTTCACAGATGTTTTTATTCTCAAATCTTGGAAACAAAACACCCAAAACCCCCAATTTTCTTTCCCAAAATTACCACAAATCACTTGATTTCTTCAAAAAAACAGTACCTAAAATCCCCAATTTT
Source organism: Helianthus annuus (assembly GCF_002127325.2). Classification (NCBI taxonomy): domain Eukaryota; kingdom Viridiplantae; phylum Streptophyta; class Magnoliopsida; order Asterales; family Asteraceae; genus Helianthus; species Helianthus annuus. The sequence goes on along the minus strand of NC_035443.2, from coordinate 181,281,553 downwards.
GACACAAAATTGAAGCTTTAATCCTTCACAAATGTTTATATTTTCAAGTCTTAAAATTAAAAAAAAAAAAAAAAACACCCAAAACCCCCAATTTTCTTTCCCAAAAATCACTACAAATTACTTGATCTCTTCTGAAAAAAAAAACAGTACAAAAAACCCTAATTTTGACCCAAAATTGAAGCTTTAATCAAGTTAATCCTTCAGATATGTTTTAACTTTCAAATATTTAAAAATAACCCACCTAAAACCCCCAATTTTCTTTCCCAAAATCACCACAAATCACTTATAATTTCTTCAAAAAAATGAGAAAAAAAAACCAGTACATAAAAAGGTAAAAACCCTAATTTCCCATCTCAAAAAACGACCAAATTCAAGTTATTATCACACAAATCAAACCCATAATTTCACCCCCACGAAACCCAAGACAAAAAGAAACAACCCCACCACTTCAATTTCAAAAAACACCACCCACACAAAAAACCCCCAATTTCACACCCCCCCAAAAAAAACCCTAAAATTCAACCAAATCAACACCATAAAAACACAATCAAACCTCACGAATGGTCGCCAAACGCCTGGTTTCTTCTTCAATCCGTCCCAATTGAGCCTGAACACGTTCCCTAACCTCCAATTTCTTCTTCTCAATCTCCTCCTCTTTCGCTTTGAAAGTAGACAACGCAGACCGAGACATCTCCTCATCTTCTTTACTCATCAGCCCGTTGAAGCTCAAGCTGCCGGAGATTTGACCGGCTTGCATAAGCGTTTGAAGCTGCTCACTCGATTGCCTCTGTGTGGTTGTTGTTGTCTGTAACGACGTCGTTTGAGTAGTCATGTTTTGTTGTTGGGTTTTTTTGGGTTTCTTGAACCAGAAAAAGAAGAAAACGTTAGATGAAGACGGTGGTCTGATTATCTCTCCAATGGTGGTGTTTTTTGTGCTTTATGTGTGTGTTTTTAGTGTGTGTGAAATGCTTTTGTTTCTTTTTTGCCGTGGGGAGACTGTTGAGAAATGGTGATTATGAAGCCAAAGTTATGAAGGATGGGAGCCCCACATATATGATGTATGTGTGTGTGAGAGAGAAAATGTGTGTGAGAGAGAAAGTGTGTGTGTAGAGATGGATAGATACATAGAGGTGGGGGTGTATGTATGTATTGACAGCGGATAAAGTGAAATGACCAGGCTGCCCATGACCTCTCAATGGAATGGAAAGATGAAGAATGAATGGACAGATAGAAAGTTTACCATATTACCCAATTTTCTTTTTGTTTAAGTTTGTTATTACTATCTAGAATGTGATTTCTTCATGTATGTATGTTTGATTATCTCTGCTTTGTTATGTGTGTTTCTATTTCATTGTAATTAGTATTAAACACCCCTCGTGTTGCGGCGGGGGCGAGCATTAATGCCACACTACTGTCAGCGACCACCGACACTGAAGTTGCGGTGTTAATGCGAAGAAATTAAACCGAAACGTCGAAACGTAAAACATAGAATAAAATAACTAAGTTGATCTAGGACTCGCGCGTTACGATGAACCCGCGTCAATTTTTTCTCGTTTGACAGGTTCATCGTAATCTATATATAACATATATCATTACCACTATACAAACAATAATGCATACATTACAAAAACCATTGCATCAATATGTTACAAATTATATTTATACAAGATTTTGGCTAAATTAATTAGATTATTATAAATAATAATAATTTACAAATAAAACAACACAACTTTGAATGGATCAAACCGAATGAATATGGTAAGATAATGAAACCATTATTTGATTAAGATACAACCACTTAAGTACAATTTACAACCATACATGCATACAAAACAGATTGAATTTGGTAAGGTAATGAAACCATTATTATTTGATTAAGATACAACCACTTAAGCATAACTTACAACCTATATTTAATTAAGGTACAACTATTTAAGCACAACTTACCACCAAATATGCACACAAATATTTAAAATTAATAGTATATAAATAAACCAAATTGGCTTAAAATACAACCCACAAATACATTAACAAATAACAAAGCATAGTGTACAACTATCATTGCACAAATATTTTCTAAATTGATAGTATATAAATTTTTGTAAGAGTTATTTGTTCGAATAGTTCATGTGGTTTGTCATTTTTTACCTTTAGTCTTTACCTTTTCAAAATAGCATGTATAGTCCCTGTGGTTTAACAAACTGTTACTCGGATAGTCCCTATAATGGATGGTCGTTAAATAATTTAGTTAAGTGGGTGTAAAATTACAAAAATACCCCTGGCCATCCCTCTCTTTACTTTCTCTCTCTCTACTATCAATCTCCTTTAAAAAAGCCACCACCACAACCACCTCCACCTCCACAATCGCCATCACCACTCAGCCACCACCACTATCACCATTGCCACAACCACCCTCCGCCACAACCACCACCGCTGATTTCCACCAACTGTTTCTTCCTTCACATAGTTACACACATACTGACACTACATCTATACATACACCATGTCTACGAGCTTCAACAGTAACCCTAGGAGCTCTGCAACCGTCTGCAGGCTGCAGCTCGGTGGCAGTGGTGGTGTTTCTAGGGCTATCAGATCTTCTTCCTCCATAAAACCGTCGGTGCCGCTCCGCCGTGCAATCGCCAATTGTTTATCTTCTTCGCTGATTTCCGTTCAAGGAAGCTCATCGTCGGTTATTTCAGAAGCTTCCAGAACTCTACGGGTATGAATGGACGTTAATTTGCGAATTATTGTTTCAGTTTTCAGATCTCGTAGATTTTAAGTTTGTGAATCTAGGGTTTGGTAGTGGTTGTGTGTAATTTGGTGTTGTAGAAGGTTTGTTGATTGATTTGTGGATTGATTTGTGCATTGTTGTGTGTGAGTATGGAATTTGAACTTTAGTTATTAGCAGATGTTAGGTTTTTGTGGTTAGGGATTTCGTTGAGAGAGAGAGAGATGTCTGATAGAGAAAGTAAAGAGAGTAAAGAGAGAGAGATGGACCAAGGGTATTTTTGTAATTTTACACCCAGTTAACTGAATTATTTAACGCCCATCCATTACAAGGACTATTCGAGTAACAGTTTGTTAAACCACAGGGATTATTCATGCTATTTTGAAAAGGTGGGGACTAAAGGTGAAAAATCGAGGGCCATATCGCAAAGTTACCCCTTCAAACCCGAAAGGTCAGGTTATTAATTACCAAAGATTCGTTATTAATTACTAAGATTTATTAGTCATTTCAAAAAGATTTAAAAAGATTTAAAAACAAACCCTTACGGACCGCAAGGGGTCTGCCTTACGGACCGTAAGGGGGTGAAAGGGTAAGCTGGTTTCCGCCCCAGGCTTACGGACCGCAAGGCCTAAGCCATACGGTCCGTAAGCGATGCCCAGCGACAGAAAGTTGGCTGTTGGCTGTTTAAAGCGGTAAAACATGTAGGAATGGGTTTCCCAGAAGTATGGGCGCCCCCTACTCGACCCATAACACCTAGTGACACCTGCCCATCATCCATACTCATTTATAGAGTGTGTTGTAATGATCTAAAGGCAAATTGAACACTATAAATAGGCATGTTGTATGCATAAGTTTCACCACACCTCAAACACTTTCTCTTGATCATCTCTGGAGCTTCCAAGCTTTATTCTAGCATCCTATTTCGTGTTCAAGCTTCTGTAAGTCATTTAAATCCTTTGTGGTTTAGTTTTACTTAGTAATATAGCTAAAAATCAAACCGTCGTAACTACGGTTTGACTTAAGATAAATCCTTAATGGCTCAGTCTTATGTCGAATCAAAGGTAGTTATGTGTTGGTGTTTATGTGGGTAATAAACCTCTGAAAGGGTTCCCCATGATCACCATTCTAACTAGTGCAAATGTCGAGTCAAACGTATGCTTAAAAAGTCAACAGAAAGCTATTTTTGCAATTCTTGCATAATCTGTAATAGAAATGATATGCAACCTGTTTAGACACTCATAAAACATGATATTAAGTATATAAACTTGTCTACGCTCGTTTGATTCGGCCATTTGCTATATTGACCCGGTTCAGAACCGAATGTCGCAAAGGTTTGACTTTTGCTTTGACTTCAGTTCTGACCCGTTTTAGTGCAATGTAGATATGCCTTAGGACTCTCTTAGGACCAGGTTACATGATGGTATAAACCTCTGTGACCGGTTCGTTGTTTATCCGAGTCTTTTACGCGTTTCCGTTAATTACTTAAAAGTTGACCGTAACGCCCTTTTTAAAATAAAACGAGTATTTCGGACACGTGAAGGGACCATAACTTTGCTTACTAAATTCTAAGCATGTCCCTAAAGTTTCACGCCAATCCGAGGTCTAGAATGGGAGTTATGCTAAATAGCGCATTTATAAGAAACTTTTGTAATAAAAGGCGCAATCAGCATAACGCCTACCTAAACCAAGATTTCGTCACCAAAACTTTTACCCACTGTAGTAAAATAATATTTTGGGATTTTTAAAGATTTTTAATCAATTTTAACCTGCTCGTAACCTGCGGTTATGGCTACGGTTCGGTAAATACCGAATATGCCCTTTTCGGCCAAAACTTGAGTTCTACAAGGTCTTTTGACCCGATTCCAGTTGCTACTGATTTTAAATAATAAATAAGATATTTTAGACTTATTAAACTGATCGGGAACCTCAGGTTTCCTGTAGAACTCAGAAATCCTTTTAAAAGTCTTTAAAATTACCGGAAAACCCCTACGGGGCGTATTATGAACTAAAACTCGTTACGGGAATTATGGAAGGTATCCTACTGATACCACAACCTCTTTAAAGTATATTGACTTAGGAAAACAGTGTAGGACTCCTACGGTTACCCGTTGCGCCTATTGCGCGCACGATTCGGCTTATGTAACTAGTTTACATAAATTAGCCGATACGGGTCAAACCATATTATTTTGACCCCAAAATCCAGAGTGTGAATATTAAACCCATATAAAACAAGTCTTCGAGCTTGTTGGGTCAGAATCACATTCCATTCTCGGTTTTCGCCTTTCACGCGATTTAACCGTATCTATCCCTTGTAACTGACCGGTCTAGGCTACGGCCAATATAAAGACCCGTTAGGATTCTAATAGGTTATTTTAACCTTCGTTCCAGAATAGGAGCCCCAGTAAAAGATATTTGTGATTTAATCGAATAAGGACAATACTTGCAAAGGTAAATACTTTTAACTTATTTTCCCTTATACGGGCTTGGGTTACGGTATATAAAATACCGCTTGATTGAGCATCGAATAATTCCATCGCTTAGGTGGTTAATTGAATAGTTTGATCGGCTCATTTAAACAGTCTTGTTACTTAAAAGCCTTTGGGGTGTTAATGACCATGTCCCGGATATCCTTGGCATCATTTTACGAAATGGCCACGACCTCGACACCCGGGTGTAGGCGTACACTCGGTTGATGTCTATACTATTAAAAGACGTAGCCGATGGTTTTCCCACCTCGGTTTTACGCAATGTGGTGTGTCTATTGATCTTTAACCCGGCACGATCCGGGCTACTGAACGCATAGAAGGAACATGTAATTCGTTCACAAGATTATAATTTTAAATAATTCTCCCAAGTTAAACAAACATGTTTATGCCACGTGCATCCAAACCAATTTTCAATCATTTTACAAAATGAGTCAGTTGATTGTATTTACCAGTGTAATCTGACGTATTTTCCCAAAAAGATTAAGTGCAGGTACTACACGTAATTGGCTGGTAATAGCTCCCTAGCATCTAAAGAAGTCTCGCAAGCTTGATGTCTTATCTGTTGAACAATATTTTTATTTATTTTGATCCCTCCTGTGGATACCCTTCAACTACTTGTAATACATTTGATATTACAGTAAATGGTTGAATTATATTTATCTTTATGCTTCCGCTGTGCATTTATATATTGTGGTTTGACTATATTGTTGCCAACTACGTCGCGGTAATCCCCCACCGGGCCCACCGGTGATACACGTGGAAATCGGGGTGTGACAGGTTGGTATCAGAGCCAACATTGAGTGAATTAAACACTACCCTAATGTGTTTAATCTCAGTGACACAATTGCACATACTTGAGTCTAGACGAGAACATAGGACAAATTCGAATTGTTATTCCAAGTTGTCTTTTTCTTTTATTATTGTTATTTAAAGTTTTGAAAGCAGGAAATATGCCGCCAGTGATTTTCCGAGGAAGAGGAAGGGGAAGAAGAGGCAGAGGAGAGATCGTTACTCATCACGATCACGAAGCCGGACCTTCAAATACAAGAGCTCATTCGACCACAAGGAGTGAAGAACCGCAAAGGCGAAGAGACCTTTATGAACCTGCGAGGCATTCCACCTCGCATAGCTCAACGCCATCATACCGGCACTCATTCGGGCCAAACTCCGAAAATGATGCCAACAAGCCGCAACCCTCCTTCATACCTCTACAGCGTTCGGTATCGCACCGAAATTTTGACGACCCTACCCCATACTTCAGAGGTCAGTTCAACCCAGCTGACTATATCCAGGAACCTTCAGGCTTTGTTCCGTTAGGGCCACAAGATCACTTCTCCGAAGATCATATGGACGAGGATACTGATCCGACAGAACCTGCTCGTGGTACGCCCACGCATCCAATAGAAATCTCTGATGGGTCATCCTTTCATGGTGCACCCTATCAGGGACCAGATAGCTTCATGGCGTTGTTTAATCAACACGAGTGGTACCACACACCACAGACATCACAACAGCCGCAACATCCGCGAGATCCCTCCGAGGATCCACATTTCGTGGCAGTTACGCCACCACCTCCGCCACCTGTACAGCCAGTAATGCCTGATCCGCCAAGGCGTAGGAGGACAAATGCTCGTATGTCCACACGAGGAGGGGAGTTCCACTTCAGCACCCCTCGACACTCTAGTAGTAGCCACTACCCACCACTACAAGAAGAAGGACCTTCAAGTCCTGTACAGGAGGCGAACTCCGCACCAGTTGCACCAACTTCGCCACCATTTGGGTATGACCACCCAATACCTGCGTACACGGTTCCAACGGCTTACAACCCGTTCGAACCGTCATCACAAGCACATTACAACTACAACTATGAGCGCGACCCATATGTGGTATTGGCTAGGTATAATGCACGCTATCCCGACGGAGCTCATGGGAACATGGGAGTACCGGACTACTCAGCTCATAGGTATCCAGCACCTCCCAGACCTCCAGTTCCGCAACAGGCGCCACAACCACGTTTCTCTCCTCCCGAACAAGAAGAAATACTCCACCGTTTGAGACGTGTGGAGAGAGAATTCAAGGAAGAACGCAAGAGCCACCGAGGATTCCTCAAGGGCTTAGCGAACCTACTGAAGGGCAAGAAGAAGAAACGTGACCATTAGTCTTTATGTATGTTCTAATGTAATGTTCATTTTAAATAAGTCCCTGCGTGGACGTTTATCGTATTTCAGTCCCTATGTGGACTTATCTTTAGTCCCTGCGTGGACACTTATCTTGTATTAGTCCCTGCGTGGACTTATCTCTTATTCTAACCTCTATGTAGGTATGTACTATTCAAAAGTCCCGTTTAGGGCGGTGTGTAATCGTATTAAAATTATGGAATGTTATATTATGAATTTCATTTTGTTATTACTATATATGAAATAAATCAAAATCATTCCTTTTAATTTGATCTGCCTAAATAAAAAATCTTAAGAGTGAAACCTAGCCAGGTGTCTTTTAAGATCCGGCCAAGATGGTAAGACCTGATTAAAAGATTCAAATCCACTGTTAACCTCTGTAAGCACGTTAACAATCATGGCAGATGTGATTCGTTAAAATTACACACGCCATTCTTATACAAGAATCCTTAAAGGATTCCAAAGCCCAAATTAATGATATAATAAATCATGGGTTAAATCATCAATAAAGATGATCACTTGTTAAAACATCCATAAGCGATGTAGTGCCTACGGGCCATACATATTGTCATAATAAGGCAAAGGACAGTGGTGGTTTAGGACTCCCTGTCAGAAGGAGTAAAAGGACTACGGTTCAAACCTTCATACCTTGATTCTCTGTAATCTCGGCTAATATTATAACGTCCTCGTGACTAGGCTTTTATGCCACTAGCAATATTAATTGTGATTAGGATAAGTATGTTCAAATCCTAAATATAAAGTGAGTAGCAAATTAACCAAATATGGTCTTCGTTACCATGGTTAATGAATTGCCATAAAAGACAATTCAATAATAAACTCCTAAATAAAATTTTCATTATCTTCTGCAGCAGATACAAGCTACTATGGCAAACCCAAATGGAGGAAGTAGTCATACAAATGAAGATGATTATGATAATGCCCAAATAAATCTAACGGGCGCTCAACTCAAGGCTCTTGTCGACAACGCTGTGCAAGCAGCTCTGGATCGACAATATACAGAATCTCGAAGCAGAACAGTTTCCAAACCACCATCAAAGCCAAAGACACATTCAAAAACCCACAGCAAACCACTATACAAACCTAAGAAGGACGACGATAACCACTCGTCCAAGCCCAAAAAGGACGACGACAATCACTCGTCGAATGAAAATAGTGTTCGTCGCGAGAGGGAGTACACTGATGCTTCCCGTGCCAGGGGCTGCACATACAAGTACTTCGTATCTTGTAAACCCCGAGACTTTACGGGGGAAAAGGGTGCTGTCGAATGTATGACATGGTTGGATGAGATGGACACAGTAGTGGACATCAGTGGCTGCGCTGAAAGGGATGTAGTGAAGTTTGTGTCACAGTCATTTAAGGGCGAGGCCCTAGCTTGGTGGAGGGCGCTGGTTCAGGCCTCAGGAAAAGCTGTGCTTTACAGCATGACGTGGGAGGAATTCGTTTCTCTCATTAAGGAAAATTACTGCCCTCAGCATGAGGTGGAGAAGATAGAGTCCGATTTTGTGTCATTGGTGATGACAAATCTGGACTGCCAGGCCTATTTGACGAGCTTCAACACGATGTCTCGCTTGGTTCCTTACCTAGTCACCCCGGAACAAAGGAGGATTGCTCGTTTTATCGGGGGGTTAGAACCCGCGATAAAGGCTAGTGTGAAGGCCTCTCGGCCAACGACCTTCAGGTCTGTGACTGACCTCTCTTTGTCCCTCACGATGGACGCGGTCCGACTGAGATCGCAGAGGAACAAAGAGGCCGAAAAGAGGAAGCGTGAGGATGATACCTCGCGAAGGTCGGGAAAGAAGCACCGTGGGAACGGTGATGGCAAGAGAGGAACGGAGGCGAGAAAAGAAGGGCAACAAACCGGAGAGAAGCCCAAGTGCAAGAACTGCCAAAAATTTCACTTTGGGAAGTGCAAGTTCGGGCCGAACTCGCAGTCCCAGTCAAAGGCGCATACTTGTGGACTGTGCAAGTCCAAAGATCACAAGACTGTGGACTGTAAGAAAATTAAAGACGCAACCTGCTACAACTGTAGTGAGAAGGGGCACATCAGGAGCAACTGCCCCAAGCTCGCCAAGAAGACTGAAGAAACCAAAAAGAATAACGCTAGAGTCTTCAAAATGGATGTGAAGGAAGCCCTGCAAGACGACAACGTAATAACATGTACTTTTCTCGTGAATAATATATTTGCAAGAGTACTTTTCGATTCAGGCGCTGACAAATCCTTCGTAGACCAAAAATTTTGCAAACTGTTGAACATGCCTATCAAAACCCTAAATGTGAAATACGAAGTAGAGTTAGCAGACGACACTGTAGAAACCGTCTCCACTATATTATAGGGATGTATGATATCCATTAAGAACCATTATTTTCCTCTATCTCTACTTCCCTTTAATCTAGCTGGTTTTGACATCGTTCTGGGCATGGACTGGTTAGCACACAACCAGGCCCAGATCGTCTGCAACAGAAAGCAAATTGTGCTAAAGACCCCGACTGGTGAATCGCTCACCATTCGAGGGGATACGCAGTATGGATTGCCCGAGAACGTAACTATGCTCAAAGCTTCAAGGTGTTTAAAAAGAGGCTGTGTCATCTACATGGCACAAGTGATTATTGAAGAGCCCAAATCAAGGATAGAAGACATTCCTGTCATTGCGGAGTATCCAGAAGTTTTCCCCGAAGATCTACCTGGGTTGCCACCAGATAGGCAGGTGGAATTCAGAATAGATATCATCCCTGGAGCAGCTCCCATTGCTAGAGCACCCTACAGACTAGCACCGACTGAAATGAAGGAATTGAGGACCCAGCTGGATGAACTGTTAGCAAAAGGTTTCATCAAGCCTAGTTCGTCTCCCTGGGGAGCACCTGTCCTGTTTGTAAAGAAAAAGGACGGATCGATGCGTCTGTGCATCGATTATCGTGAACTTAATAAAGTCACGATAAAGAATAGATACCCATTGCCAAGGATCAACGATTTGTTTGATCAATTGCAAGGAGCTAGCTATTTCTCGAAGATCGACTTAAGGTCGGGCTACCATCAGCTGAAGGTCAGAGATGAAGACGTGCACAAAACAGCATTTAGGACTCGCTACGGTCACTACGAGTTCCTAGTGATGCCTTTTGGGCTCACAAATGCACCGGCTGCGTTCATGGATCTCATGAATCGCGTCTGCAAGCCGTACTTGGACAAATTTGTCATCATGTTCATCGACGACATTCTTATCTATTCAAGGAATAAAGCCGACCATGAGAAACACCTACGATGTATTCTCGAATTACTGCATCGCGAGAAACTCTATGCCAAATTCTCTAAATGTGAATTCTAGCTACGAGAAGTCCAATTTCTTGGACATGTCGTAAGTGAGCGTGGTATCCAGGTGGATCCCGCTAAGGTAGAGGCGGTCATGAATTGGCAAGAGCCAAAGACGCCCACAGAAATCCGTAGTTTCCTGGGATTGGCAGGATACTACCGGAGATTCATTGAGAATTTCTCAAGGATTGTTGCGCCCTTAACTTCTCTAACCAAGAAGAAGGAAAAGTTTATTTGGGGCCCTAAGCAGCAAGAATCCTTTGATATTTTGAAACAAAGGCTGAGCAACGCTCCTGTGTTGACGCTACCGGAAGGTACCGAAGAGTTCGTAGTTTACTGCGACGCGTCACACACAGGCATGGGGTGTGTGCTCATGCAGAAAGGCAAAGTGATTGCCTATGCTTCACGACAGTTAAAGGTGCACGAAAAGAATTACACCACCCATGACTTGGAGCTGGGTGCCGTTGTATTCGCACTAAAACTGTGGAGGCATTATTTATATGGAATCAAGTTTGTGATCTATTCAGATCACAAAAGCCTTCAGCATTTATTCAATCAGAAGGAGCTAAACATGAGGCAACGCCGTTGGATGGAAACCTTGAATGATTATGACTGTGAGATCAAATACCATCCCGGCAAGGCGAATGTAGTCGCTGATGCCCTGAGCCGGAAAGAAAGGATGAAACCCATCTGAATCAATGCTAGGAGAATGGAAGTAAAGAATAACTTGATTTAAAGGATATTAGCTGCACAGCGAGAGGCTGTGTTGGAAGCTAATTATCATAAGGAAAAGTTAGGAGTAACTGAGGAGCAGTTAACTCTTCACAAGGATGGACTTTTGAGATTGAATGGGCGGATATGGGTTCCTATTTATGGAGGACTACGAGATGTTATCCTCCAGGAAGCCCATAGCTCCAAATATTCTGTCCATCCTGGAGCAGATAAAATGTATCAGGATTTAAAGGCAAACTATTGGTGGATAGGCTTGAAAAAGTCTGTAGCCGCTTATGTAGCCAAATGCTTGACTTGTGCGCAAGTCAAAGCTGAGCATCAAAAGCCATCTGGCTTGCTACAACAGCCTGAACTTCCTGAATGGAAATGAGAGTGTGTAACTATGGATTTTATCACCAAGTTACCAAAAACGAGCAAAGGAAACGACACAATATGGGTTATAGTCGATCGACTGACTAAGTCAGCTCATTTCTTACCCATCAAGGAGACTTATAGCTCCGATACATTGGCCCAGTTATATGTTGATAAGATTGTCGCCCTACATGGCATACCTGTGTCTATTATCTCTGATCGAGATACGAGATACACGTCTCACTTCTGGAAGAGTTTTCAACAATCTTTGGGCACACGTTTGAACTTTAGTACGGCTTACCATCCTCAGACAGACGGTCAGAGTGAGCGTACTATTCAAACGTTAGAAGACATGCTGCGAGCATGTGCTATCGATTTAGGTGGTAGTTGGGATAAGAACTTACCCCTAATCGAATTCTCCTACAACAATAGCTACCATACCAGCATAAAGGCTGCACCTTTCGAGGCATTATACGGTAGGAAGTGTAGATCGCCTGTTTGTTGGACGGAAGTGGGAGAGGTCCAATTATCAGGACCAGAGATAGTTTTCGAGACAACGGACAAGATTGTCCAGATTCGGGAACGTCTCAAAGCTGCCCGTGATAGGCAGAAAAGTTACGCTGATCCGAAGCGTAAGGATTTTCACTTTGAGGTAGGTGAAAAAGTGTTACTAAAGGTATCACCCTGGAAGGGGGTGATGCGTTTCGGTAAGAAGGGTAAACTGAGCCCGCGATACATAGGACCTTTTGAGGTTATCGAACGGGTCGGGTCAGTTGCCTATAAATTGAATTTACCAGAAGAGCTCAATGGAATTCATAATGTGTTCCACGTCTGCAATCTAAAGAAGTGCTTCGCTGATGAATCATTAGTGATCCCACACACAGATATGCATATAGATGAGAGCTTGAAGTTCGTGGAGAAGCCTTTGTCGATTGAAGACCGACAGGTGAAAAAGCTCCGAAGAAAACATGTGCCGATAGTTAAAGTTAAATGGGATGCCCGGAGGGGTCCCGAATTCACGTGGGAAGTTGAATCCACGATGAAGGAGAAATATCCCTATTTGTTCGAGTAAATCTCGGGTCGAGATTTATTTTAAGGGGGTGAAGATGTAACACCTCGAAATTTTGAGTCCAATAATGTATTGACACGTGTCTTGAGTTTACACGTGGCATTTTATATTTAATAAAGGACTAATATTGACAAACCTTGAAAGTATGTGAATTCGAGGGTTATAAATGTCAAACAAGGGTAAGTATACTGTATAGTAACCCTAAACGATGCTCGTACCTTCAAACGAATAAATCATGGATCGTACGGAAGCGAAACGCGGAAGAAAGTGAGAGATTACAAGCTGCGGGGGTTAACTGTGTCAACATGTTTAATTATACCTCTGAGTGACCCTTTGACGTACCCGAAGCCTTGTAGCATTAAAATACGCTCACTAGAATATAATATATAAATTCCGCGAAGTTCCGTTTTAAAACGAGAAAGTTATGATCAAATTCGTACGAGAAGGGTTAAAAGCATCAATAATGAAAGTTAAGACTTTCCGAATAATTTACAAGATAACCGGGGACTTAACGATGCGGGTGAATAACACGAGGCCCTTAGTTGTAAATAATCGAGGGCCATATCGCAAAGTTACCCCTTCAAACCCGAAAGGTCAGGTTATTAATTACCAAAGATTCGTTATTAATTACTAAGATTTATTAATCATTTCAAAAAGATTTAAAAAGATTTAAAAACAAACCCTTACGGACCGCAAGGGGTCTGCCTTACGGACCGTAAGGGGGTGAAAGGGTAAGCTGGTTTCCGCCCCAGGCTTACGGACCGCAAGGCCTAAGCCATACGGTCCGTAAGCGATGCCCAGCGACAGAAAGTTGGCTGTTGGCTGTTTAAAGCGGTAAAACATGTAGGAATGGGTTTCCCAGAAGTATGGGCGCCCCCTACTCGACCCATAACACCTAGTGACACCTGCCCATCATCCATACTCATTTATAGAGTGTGTTGTAATGATCTAAAGGCAAATTGAACACTATAAATAGGCATGTTGTATGCATAAGTTTCACCACACCTCAAACACTTTCTCTTGATCATCTCTGGAGCTTCCAAGCTTTATTCTAGCATCCTATTTCGTGTTCAAGCTTCTGTAAGTCATTTAAATCCTTTGTGGTTTAGTTTTACTTAGTAATATAGCTAAAAATCAAACCGTCGTAACTACGGTTTGACTTAAGATAAATCCTTAATGGCTCAGTCTTATGTCGAATCAAAGGTAGTTATGTGTTGGTGTTTATGTGGGTAATAAACCTCTGAAAGGGTTCCCCATGATCACCATTCTAACTAGTGCAAATGTCGAGTCAAACGTATGCTTAAAAAGTCAACAGAAAGCTATTTTTGCAATTCTTGCATAATCTGTAATAGAAATGATATGCAACCTGTTTAGACACTCATAAAACATGATATTAAGTATATAAACTTGTCTACGCTCGTTTGATTCGGCCATTTGCTATATTGACCCGGTTCAGAACCGAATGTCGCAAAGGTTTGACTTTTGCTTTGACTTCAGTTCTGACCCGTTTTAGTGCAATGTAGATATGCCTTAGGACTCTCTTAGGACCAGGTTACATGATGGTATAAACCTCTGTGACCGGTTCGTTGTTTGTCCGAGTCTTTTACGCGTTTCCGTTAATTACTTAAAAGTTGACCGTAACGCCCTTTTTAAAATAAAACGAGTATTTCGGACACGTGAAGGGACCATAACTTTGCTTACTAAATTCTAAGCATGTCCCTAAAGTTTCACGCCAATCCGAGGTCTAGAATGGGAGTTATGCTAAATAGCGCATTTATAAGAAACTTTTGTAATAAAAGGCGCAATCAGCATAACGCCTACCTAAACCAAGATTTCGTCACCAAAACTTTTACCCACTGTAGTAAAATAATATTTTGGGATTTTTAAAGATTTTTAATCAATTTTAACCTGCTCGTAACCTGCGGTTATGGCTACGGTTCGGTAAATACCGAATATGCCCTTTTCGGCCAAAACTTGAGTTCTACAAGGTCTTTTGACCCGATTCCAGTTGCTACTGGTTTTAAATAATAAATAAGATATTTTAGACTTATTAAACTGATCGGGAACCTCAGGTTTCCTGTAGAACTCAGAAATCCTTTTAAAAGTCTTTAAAATTACCGGAAAACCCCTACGGGGCGTATTATGAACTAAAACTCGTTACGGGAATTATGGAAGGTATCCTACTGATACCACAACCTCTTTAAAGTATATTGACTTAGGAAAACAGTGTAGGACTCCTACGGTTACCCGTTGCGCCTATTGCGCGCACGATTCGGCTTATGTAACTAGTTTACATAAATTAGCCGATACGGGTCAAACCATATTATTTTGACCCCAAAATCCAGAGTGTGAATATTAAACCCATATAAAACAAGTCTTCGAGCTTGTTGGGTCAGAATCACATTCCATTCTCGGTTTTCGCCTTTCACGCGATTTAACCGTATCTATCCCTTGTAACTGACCGGTCTAGGCTACGGCCAATATAAAGACCCGTTAGGATTCTAATAGGTTATTTTAACCTTCGTTCCAGAATAGGAGCCCCAGTAAAAGATATTTGTGATTTAATCGAATAAGGACAATACTTGCAAAGGTAAATACTTTTAACTTATTTTCCCTTATACGGGCTTGGGTTACGGTATATAAAATACCGCTTGATTGAGCATCGAATAATTCCATCGCTTAGGTGGTTAATTGAATAGTTTGATCGGCTCATTTAAACAGTCTTGTTACTTAAAAGCCTTTGGGGGGTTAATGACCATGTCCCGGATATCCTTGGCATCATTTTACGAAATGGCCACGACCTCGACACCCGGGTGTAGGCGTACACTCGGTTGATGTCTATACTATTAAAAGACGTAGCCGATGGTTTTCCCACCTCGGTTTTACGCAATGTGGTGTGTCTATTGATCTTTAACCCGGCACGATCCGGGCTACTGAACGCATAGAAGGAACATGTAATTCGTTCACAAGATTATAATTTTAGATAATTCTCCCAAGTTAAACAAACATGTTTATGCCACGTGCATCCAAACCAATTTTCAATCATTTTACAAAATGAGTCAGTTGATTGTATTTACCAGTGTAATCTGACGTATTTTCCCAAAAAGATTAAGTGCAAGTACTACACGTAATTGGCTGGTAATAGCTCCCTAGCATCTAAAGAAGTCTCGCAAGCTTGATGTCTTATCTGTTGAACAATATTTTTATTTATTTTGATCCCTCCTGTGGATACCCTTCAACTACTTGTAATACATTTGATATTACAGTAAATGGTTGAGTTATATTTATCTTTATGCTTCCGCTGTGCATTTATATATTGTGGTTTGACTATATTGTTGCCAACTACGTCGCGGTAATCCCCCACCGGGCCCACCGGTGATACATGTGGAAATCGGGGTGTGGCAGATTTTTAGACTGAAATGACACGTTTGGAGAATGTCAAAAGGAAAACGGTACAATTTTGGAATTTGGCCAAAAATGGCATAAGTGGACAAACCATAGAGACGTAAATAACAGTTAACTCTAATTACTATTTGTGTTATTTGGTAACTTTCTACCTATGTTCATTTAGTTTTGTGTGTTTGTTTCTTGTTTGTTTTCGAGCTGAGGTCTCTTTGTAAGCAGACTTCTGGCTCTCTATTTCTTGAAATTTTAAGGATAAAGGTAAGCTTTGCTTACATCTCATCCTATACCCTGCCAATAGTTTGACAATTTTTGGGATTTTTCGTTGTTGTGCAATGCCCAATTTTGGCCCTTGTTTTTTTGTTTGTTATTTTAGAGTAAATTGTCAAAATCGTCTTTGAGGTTTGGGCATGATTGCAAGTTTCATTCAAAACAACTTTTTTGTATCATATTGCCCTTCACTTTTGGGATTTTTACCATTATCATCTAAACGTTTAACCTTTTTACCAAAATCATCCCTAAGGTTTGAGATTTTTTGTCATTTTCATCCAAAATATCTGAAAGAAAAAATGACCCAAATTAGACGTTTGGTTTTTGTCATTTTCATCCAAAATATCTGACAGAAAAAATAACCCAAGTTAGACGTTTGGATGAAAATGTCAAAAAATCTCAAAAGTGAAGGGCAATATGGTACAAAAAAATTCTTTTGGATGAAACTGGCAAATATGCTCAAACCTCGTGGATGATTTTGGTAATTTACTCATTATTTATATAACGTTTTATTAGTTTTATAAGGGTGGAAGGGGCGTAACTGTGTAACACTCGGATGGAAGCGGGTTGGGTTGGGTACTTATGGCTACACCGTCACAGCCTAGGTGAGTTTGGTAAGTGGGTTAGTTTGTTGAGTTCTAGCAATGTAATAAAAATGTTCTATTTATTTTAAGAAGATTTATTTATGATATATAGATGTAGTTACAATTATAATATATGGTAAAATACAAAAATTTATCAAAGTTTTGGTATGTAATATAAATAAGTTATCTTGATTAGGGTATAGTATTACATATTGGTATGCCCCATGTATTAGTTATGTATCAATTGGTATGGTATTAGATTAGAGCATATGATGTGACTGAAAATTAATAATCCATGCATTATGTTTCCTAAGATTATTCACATTGAAATCTTCGTCTCCATCTATATATATTAATTAAAAAGTACATTTTTCTCAAAAGTTTATTAATTTTGTTAAAATCTCCCACATCCAACCCTCTATTTCTACCTCTATCTTACTCACAACACTTATTTTATTATTATTTTCTCTAACCTACACGCTCACATTAATAGTATAGAAAGCTACTTTTCCCTCTATATTATATAGAATGTTTGTGTATCGAGACTCCAATAGGAATGCTCTAAAGGATATGCTTTAAGATATAAAGAGGCAAAACATGTACAATCCGCGTTGTAGTTGTTTTTTTTAGTTATGTATTTGCATGTAATGAATTGTCAAAATATTTTTTTTCCACTGGCATGTGTGGTATTCGTAGAGTATGATAACTGTGTATATAAAAGAAAAATTAAGGGATATAGGATTTCAATAACCTGAACTTTCACTAATTGACTAATAATACTCCTAACTTTCGATTTATACCACACCATTCCCAACTTTGAACTTATTAGTACTCCCAAACTTTCAACTTATTAGCACTCCCAAAAAGTCAAGTCAGATAGCACATCGGATGCCACATCATCAAAAAATTACACGCCAGATGCCACGTCAACACACAAGTGACACATCAGCAAAAACTAATTGGGTTAGCCTAGAAATCGTAGATGAATTATGGATCACTAATCGCACAAATTCATCGAGTAAGATTGAGAATTAAAATTATCTTTGTTAACTTTTTTTTATTTAAATCTAGTTCACCAAAAAAAATTATCTTAAATAACTAACAAATTATTTTATCATTATTACAGAATATATACCATAAAATCAAGAATTATGTCCACTTTAACTTGAGCATAACATTGCCGTATTTTTTTCTTAAGAAAAAAGGGCATTCTTATAATGTTGATGTGTTATTTATTACAATGTTGACCCAAACAATTACGACTACACGTCTAAACATGTTGTGTTTATTACAACAATGACTATGACCTTGTTAAAATGGTGTCTCTCATTTTACAACGGTGAGATTACACTTATGTGTCAACTCATTACAGCGATGCATATAAAACCATTTGTAACTTAACTGACGCGTTTACTCTTGCCCTAACATATACGTATCACATCTCAGATCTTTCATACACTTAACATGCTAATTTTTTTAACCGCCCCTTATAAAAACTACTTAATTAGTAATTAAGAATTGAGCTTGAATTACAAACTTGAAAATGGAAAAGCAGAATAAAAGCTTGAGATGTGTTAAGTTAAACGAGTCAAGGTCATGGGTCAAGTGCTCACCTCCGTTCATAATCCCAAACACTTTCGTTTATAATCCTAAACACTTATGAACTCAAATAAATATTTATAGCGTGTTATTTTTAAAATACATGGTCAATTTGATTAATAAAACGAAGTGAAATAAATCTATACATATAATAAAAGAAACCATGTTAGGGACACATGGCGTTCTATGAGGCAGTCTTAATTATTTTTCTAAATATTTATTATGGAAAGTCAATTGGTGATAATATTAAATTTAAAATTTGTAGAAGACATTTTAATGATAAAGACAAAGATAACTGATAATAATATATTAATTATTATAATCATATATTAATTGTTAAAATCTACAAAAAAATATATTAGCGTTTTAAATATTTATAAAGATAAAGATTTTATTTAATTGGTAGTCTTAATCTATACTATATAATAAAAGAAACCTGATTTTGGACACGTGTCATTCATTGAAGATGTCTACATTTGTAATTTCCTACGTTTTCATACTTAATATTATTATTTACCAAATTGACACTTTTTTATTTAGTTTACCCTTATCTCATATTTTATGAAAAAAAAAAATATATCGATTACTCTATCTCTTATTTTCATATTGCATTTTTTTTTAAATTTAGTTTGTACTTATCTTTTCCGTTCAAATGGGACAGAAGTAAAATTATTGGGTTTCACATTTGTAATTAGTTATTTTTTATTAAGATGCTATCGTTCTATTTGCTCATCTTCAAAATGATCAGAAAAAAAACTCAGTTATTTTGTTTCTAGGAAATCATAATCCTTTTATTTGATTCAATCATTCTAGAAGTTTTAAAACTAAAATATAATCTATCATAATCAAATTCACATTTCAAAACCCTCAAAATTCGACCATTCAATAATCACAATTACTCACACGTATAAGCCCATATATAATAATCTAACCTACTTTTAATAAAGGATTCCAATTAATTCTACGTGAAATTTATAAAGACTTTTTGTTATACACTTAATTTCATATATGATCTAATCTAACTTTTAATAATGTATATATGTGTGGACGCTCGGAGGGCAAAAGTGAAATTGCACTAATTTTAACGTTATTTCACTAAATTTGTGAAAATAACGTTAAAAGCGGCGAACGGATAATAATGCATCATCATCATGTGGTGGCGTTGATAGCAGAAAGATAAAAGGGAACATGCACTAATCGGTCTTTGTCCCAATTGCTAAGTGTTATGTGCCTTATGTCCAAAGCTTGATGCAAAACTACTATCGAGTCGGGGGTCTTATTGAAAGCAACCTCTACATCTTACTCTCCTCAAACTCTACCTTAGCTTTGCTATTTGTGGGATTTACTGAGTATGATGATGATGATGATGATGATGATGATGATGATGATGATGATTTAGTATGTATAATTAGAGTTATTCAACCCGTATAATACACGGGGTTTATAAAGATATAATTTTTTTATTATTTAGTTTATAAAATTACATTTATCCAACCCGTGTAATATTAATATACAAGGTTACAAAATTACATTTATTTAACCCGTGTAATACACAGTGTTTTTAAAGATATATTTTTTTTTTATTATTTAGTATATATAATTAGATTTATTCAACCCGTACTATACACGGGTTTTTATTATTTGGTATATAAAATTACATTTATTCAGTACAATACATGAGGTTCTTAGAGATATAATTTTTTTATTATTTAATATATAAAATTACATTTGTTCAACCCGTGTAATAAACGAGATTTTTAAAGAATAATTGTTTTAATTTAGTATATAAAATTATATTTATTCAACCCGTGTAATACACGGGGTTCAAACCTAGTTGTTTTTATATTTTGATGATAAGGACAAGGATAACTGATAATCACATATTAAAATAAAACTATTTATTTTAATCAACTGTTCCGTTAAAAGGATTTATTCAATACATGTGGAACATATGTATTTTTTATTCATTTCTAGCGGTGGTCGAGTAGTCGGCCTTTGGACATAGCTGCGAAAGGGTGAGTTTACACGTGAAAAGCAGTTAGCCGTTCAAATAAAAAGAATATTATTTCTAATAAAGGATCCCATTATCCCGTTTTACACTCCAATGAAATAATAATATTAAATCATAATATCCAGCTTATCTCTTGTATATTTAATATTTTTAACTAAAATATTTCTTTTCTTTTTTCTGCTGATTATCCAACATCAGATAATACGTAAGTTTCTAACCTAATAATAAATAAAAAAACAAAGTAAAATGTTATAAACCATGTAATAACACAACTCTCTAACCTAATAAAAATAAAGTGAGATGTTACAATAAGTAAATAGTATCTCAAAGTTCCTTTTGTTAGAAAACATATCTTGATGATTAAATGTTTTAACGGATTACATTATTCTTGTAAGACATGTGTTTATTCAATTCGTGCAATACACGAGTTTTTAAAAGATATAACTATTTTAGTACTTAGTATATAAAATTATATTTATTCAACCCGTGTAATACACAGGATTCTAACCTAGTATAAATATATATAATAGATATATATAGCGTATTATTACATGGTCAATCTGATTAACAAAAAAAAAAGTATTTAAATTGTTATATAAAAATACTTGTTCTTATGATTGTAAACGAAAATTTTCTAAATTCTAAAAATGTTATACACATGTAAAAAACAATGATTAACAAAAAAAGTATTTAAATTGTTATAAAAACATATACTTGATCTTATGATTGTAACGAAAATGATTTTTCTAAATTCTAAAAATGTTATACACATGTAAAAACAAGAATCCGGAAGAAGAAGATGAATAAAGTGATAGTATTGCAATTTGCAAAAGGTTCACCGAATCCAAAGTGCAAAACCTTATCTCCAACCGTTTTAACACATTTCCTATGGAGAAGAGATGGGTTGCATTTAATTAATAACGGTGAAAATATGTATACACAAATAATGTTTTTATCAAAATAAATCCTTTTTATTGTACTATTTTTATAGTTATTAAATATACATTAACAAATTTTGTGTATTTATTTTTTCTTAGGGAATAATATTTGCCTATTTTTTTTTATAACTTTATATTTATTATTTGCTACTTGTACGTGAAGCTTTTGTTGAGTACGTAATTTTTTTATCCAGTATTCTTAGCATTAGAAACTTTAGAAATAATTTTTTTTTGCAAATCAAATCTAGAATGACATTCCACACGAAAAAGGACAATTACAAAGCAATGGCAGGTAGTCGGGCAACAAGTTGCGCCGCCACCCCTTTTGAATAGAAAAACCAATTCTACTAAATACAAAGTTTGAAACCTTTAGCGACGAAGAATTACTATCAACGACGTTTTGAACCCGATTCAAAAGTCGCACAGCGTCAGGAGCGAGACCACCAAAGGTATCAAACGCAAACGGGACAAACACATGTTGATTCTCCAGGCAGGCTTTCTCATGTTTTGCCATTTTGCTTGCCTCTGCCTTGAGCACCGCTTGCCCTACGACAAAGCCCTTGTCCTTGAGCCCGACAAGGGGGGGAGACTCCAGTTAGATCTACATAAGCGTGTTTCCCCCCTTCCCATCCAAACACAGGATGTCCGCCGGGCGTAAAGTGGACCTCCCCTCTAAGGGGTCAGCCTGGAAATTTACTGGAGCCTCCTTTTTTGGCAGAAATCCCGGCCCGCTTAAGAACATCACATAACACATCTCTCACCCAATCATGCCGATATTTAAACCCCGGTAGCTCTTTACAGTGGATCGCGTGCTCGTCGAAAGAATCCTAACACGCTTTGCGGCATACCGGACATGGCTAGTCAACTGGGAAGAAAGGAATCATCAGTCGGTATCTAAGGATAGCACGGTATTCCACAGCCGACATGTGTTGCCCCAAGCCTTCAATAGGTGCGACAGACAGAAAATCCTGAGCATGTGGGGCACGTAGACATTCAAACGCAGCTCTTTGCCGAGGGGATAAAACAAACTTCTCTTCAAACCTCTTGACAATTTCGCCATATAAGTCATTCACCAGAATTTTCTGGGATTTAGGAGGGGCGGTGTCTTTAATGTAGAAACCGCCTATATCAAAGTCGGGAAGAGGACTATACAAAAGGTTCAACGCATATTGAAAATTAACATGTCAAATTTTCAATATTTAATGCATATTGAAAATGTGACATATTAATTCTTACCAGAAACTGATATAATTATATAATACAATCTCAAGTATATACATCTATTCATGATTTTATCATATTAATTTTTTTAATAAATACGTTACATTTTCTAGATTTAGATTATTCATTTGAAAAATCAAAAAGACCCATTGAACTGAAATCGGTATTAATTCTATTAATTATTTTATATAATGGAGTATTAAATTTATAATTAAAATCCTGAGTTATTAAAATAGGTTTCACTTATTTAAAAAGTTATGGGCTAAACTATAGAGTTAGTTAATGTAAAAAGTATGGTACCATGTGGAAAATCAAGGTGGCCATGTAACATGAGATGGAATGGATGGGTTTGGTAGATAATTCCATCTTTAACCTAACTTTTGTTCCATCCCCTTCATGTGTTATGTCACAATAGTTGGATTGTAACATAATTTATAGCCAAACAAGTTGGATTGTAACATAATTTATAGCCAAACAAGTTGTAATGACTCGTGAATGATAAATCTAAGAGGAAATTATGCGGTGCTTTTATCGATAACTTTGTTTACACTTTTTATTGATCAGGATATTAAGTCCCAACCTTTACTCAGTCTGTAATACATTCAGTAATTAAAGTAGACGGACGTTTGTATTTTTTTTTTTTACTTTAATTCTTTAAAATGACCACTAAATCCATTTGCTTAAAAAACAATATTGCCAAACTACATAAGTACCTAACGCCCTCTTCATCTTCACCATAACAAATCATATCAACCAATCGTAAGACTCCTTCGTTCTCCTTTTCTCGTTGAGTTAATCGCAAGAATTCCCGTTGAACAACATGGCATCTTTAAAGGCACACTTTTCTACCATTCACATAAACAAACCCTAGGGGTATTAGGGGCATTACACGAGTAAGCGCTTGCGGGTCGATGCGGCTACACCATCGCCGATAATGCGGGTAGGGGTGGGCGGGTCTGGGCGCAGGGCTAACTTAAAGCAACGGGTGATGCTTTGGAATTCAAAATTGTGACCATTGAACGATGATTAACTCAAATAAAAAATTTAAATAAAAGCTATATATATGCCTTCATTCTTTCAGAATTTCTAACCCAAATTCTTTATTTTATCTTTATTTGCTACACTCATTTTTTTCTCAATTTCTTCAAATCTTTTACCTAAATATCCAACTAAATCTTTTTACACCACAATATGGATCATAAATTATATCTTCCTCCCGATTCATCGGATGAGTTTGATTGGTTCGATGATGGTAGCCTAGATTTTTTCGCGGATTTTGTCGCCCAAGCCGGAGTTGAAGACACGGCAACATCAAAATAAAAATACGTGACACATGAACGTGAAAAAGCTCTCGAGGTCCTAATGTAAAGTAATTTCGTCGATAACCCAAAAATGATGTGGGTATGTTTCTGAAGGGGTATGGTCTCAGATCTCGCGTCAGCATCGACCGCGAGTGACCATTACCCTTATCAAAACCCCCACCAGCTAACAACCTACTTGTGCCCATGCGAGAACGCGTCGGCACAAGGGTTGAATCCAATCTATCTAGTGATAAAGGAGGACTTACATGGAACATGAGAACGGTAGAGTGATGCGACACAGCATCACATCTGATGTATGAAAACGGAAGTATTCACAGCGATGCGGCCTCGCACCGCGTCCAGTGAACACTTCTATCAATACAAGGAAGCTGGATAACAGCAACAATCACCACGGGCAATGATGCGGCCAACACCGCATCTCGCGTATTTCTTGATCACAAGCAAGAGACGCGATAACATCAGATGTTACCGCAGGCAGCGATGCGGCTAGCACCGCATCCTATACGCTCAACAAGTGGGACTGACACCACAGTGCAAGTGGAACCAATGGCAGTCACCTGTCAGGTCTACGTAAGCGACAGACTGACGTGGCGTCGTCTCCCCGGCCGACATGTCTGACACACCTGCAAAGGTGCAGCATGCCGTCAGTCTATCCTTCCACCTCCTCCTTCACTCCTCGGCTATAAATACCAACCCCAAACCAGGTTTGAGGTATCTCTTCACAACTCTCTCACTACTACTACTATCTTACTTTGCTTCCCAAGCAAACTACTGATTCTCACGCCGGAGAGTGGTAACAAGGAGCACCCCCCACCCCATCCTCCTTGTTACGAGTCACGGTTTGTTTCCTTGTGCAGGAGATCAACCCACCGGTGATCCAGCCAGCGATCCTCGAGAGGAAGGGATTAACCCTTCTTGACGAGACCAGTGAGTTAACCCTGCCCGGTTAACCATTGTTTCATCATTGGCGCCCACCGCTACTCTTAGCACTTTTTCGATCATCTTTTTTCCTCTCTCAAAATCATGACTGATCACCAAAACAATACTGGGGATAACCAAAATCCCACAAATCTAAATCCGGTAGGGGTCAATCCCTCAACATCGCAACCCGGACACATCGGCACATCAACGCAACGGGGTCCATCCCTAACGTTCGGACATGACTTATCACAATACGCATCTGTGATCCCCCCGAACATGGACCCCCACGCCTGGTATGACCAACAGGCCACCCTACTGGCCGCAACATACAACCGCGCTTGTGCGGAAGCGCAAATACAAGCTGGGCCGACCCCAGCACCGCACACCCCTGCCGATCGTATTTTACAATACGCAGGCAGGGCACATTCACGTCCGGCTTCGAGAAGCCGACGTGAAGACCGCGGATCATCTTACTGTTCGGTCCACACGATCAACGAGGACGATTCCACATACGGGTCCCACACCAGGGGACCAGTGCATACTCGCCTAGGTCCTTACGTTGAGGACAGACGACGGTCTGCATCCCAACATGGCTCTGGAATTCAGAGCCGGTTGGGCCCACAGCCATACACCGAAGGGTATGGTCGTACCGACCCGGACGAGCGTACATATTGTGGGGATTCACATGACACCTGCAGCAGACCGGGAGGACGCAACTATGTTCCTCCCACTCACCCCCGCAGTACATACCTCAGGGCTGCAAAACGCCCTGAGAACCAGCCCTATAGACCAAAGGCTACGGCCGAAAACTCAAAATTCGCCTCGCGAATAGCCCACGCCCATGTCACCACAACAAAATTCCCATTCAACGTCGGGAAATACAGTGGTTCATCCGACCCGGACGACCACATCATCATTTTCATAGGCGCAGGGTGCAATGGCCAGTGGGACGAACCCACTTGGTGTAATTTTTCCCCCAGACCCTTACGGGTCTGGCCAGGGCTTGGTTCGATTCTTTGCCAGTGGCATCACTGGCCTCATTCGAGTACTTTCATGCAAAGTTCCTCGCCCATTTCAGCCAGCAACGACGTCACGCGCGTGACTCGTTGGACGTCATGAATATCTGGAGCAGAGACAACGAATCCCAAGAAGCATTCGTTGTCCGATACAATAAAGAGTGCCTAGAAATAGGCGACGTGGCAGATCAAATGGCACGGAACCATTTAATCAAGGCCGTGAAGGATAAGCAGATGGTTATGACCATCTCCGGCAAAGAAGGCCTACCTAAAAAATGGGAAGATGTCATGGCCGCAGTCAAGACATATGCCCAGACACAGCGGTCCCTCGAGCCGCATATGGCAAAGGCAGAGCACCAGGCCGAAACTTCCAACCAAGGGTACAAGCGTAACAATAAACGCAACCGGGACGTAGGGAATAGCGATATTTCCAAACCATATGTCCCGCGTACCAACCCGTTTGACCCGAGGAAACACAGTCCTCAACGGGACAACCGGGCACCAAAAAAAGATTCTCGGGACCGCAACTGGACCGAGATCACCATGTCGCCAAGCGAGGTCCTTCTTACAGACCCGCAATTCCTGCGACCGGCCCAACCAATGAAGTCCAAGAAAAATCAGGACCTCACACTCTACTGTGAGTATCACAAGGACTCGGGCCACACCACCAACAACTGCATCAGTCTCCGGCTGGAGATTGAGCGGGCCTTAAAAGAGGGGAAACTGCAACATCTTTTGCCAGGTGGACAAAAACCCACCAAGCGCATCACCCCTCATGGCGAAGGTACCTCCTCCGGGAAGAGAACCATGTACGTGGCTTCCACCCACATGATCAACGGAGGCAAAGGTAGGCCGCGCAAAGCGGCGAGAAGGCCGGACAATGACTGGTTCGTCTTTCCAAAAGTCCGAGGCGGACCGCGCGATAGGTGCGCCGTCATTATTTCAGGCCAACTGGCACATTACTGCACCGAGCGTCTATTCATCGACCCGGGCAGTACTTCTGATATAATCTACGAACAATGTTTCAACCAGTTCGACCAGGAGGATAAAGATCGGTTGCAAGCAGTAGATTATCCATTAGCCGGGTTCGCAGGGGAAACCGTCTTTCCCCTAGGCCAGATCACTTTTCCTGTGCGCCTCACCAGCGGAAGGCACACAAGAACAGAAGAGGTAAACTTCATGGTTTTACCTCACACCTCCAGATGTGACGTACTCCTTGGGAGAGAATCCCAAGGAGATTTCAATATGATTACATCCGTCCCCCACTCTGTGTTCGGTTTCCCAACCGAATGTAACACCTCGAATTTTTGTGTCCAATGATGTGTTAACACGTGTCATTTGATTACACGTGGCATCTATAATAAATAAAGGACTAATTTTGACAAACCTTGAAAGTATATAAATTCGAGGGTTATAAATGTCAACAAGGGTAAATATACTGTATAGTAACCCTAAATAATGCTTGTACCTTCAAACGAATAAATCATAGATCGTACGGAAGCGAAACGCGGAAGAAAGTGAGAGATTACGAGCTACAGGGGTTAACTGTGTCAACATGTTTAATTATACCTCTGAGTGACCCTTTAACGTTCCCAAGGCTTCGTAACAGTATTATACGCTCACTAGAATGTACTGTACAAATTCCGCGAAGTTCCGTCTTAAAACGAGAGAGTTATACTCAAATTCGTATGAGAAGGGTTAAAAGCGTCAACAGTGAAAGTTAAGGCTTTCCAAATAATTAATAAACTAACCGGGGACTTAATAATGCGGGTAAATAACAGAGGCCCCTATCGGTAAATAACCGAGGGCCAAACCGCAAAGTTACCCCTTCAAAACCGAAAGGTCAGGCAAATCATTACGAAAGATTTCGTTATTAATTACCAGGATTTCGTAATCATTTCAAAAGATTTAAAATTTCTGGAAACCAGGCCTCTCGCGACCCGCGTGATGGTTATGGTTGAGTTGAGGCGGGCCGCGAGCCTTCTCTTTTACACGCCTGATATTCAAATCTTAGGCGACCCGCATTAAAATGGCATGGAACTCCCATGCGGGCCGCGTGGGACGCCCAGATGCAGAAAGTTGTAACATCTTGCCTTTTGAGCATTATGAACGACCAAGAACCAATAAATGAGGCATGGGTGCCCCCTACTCGACCCATAATCCTCCAAGACACCTGCCATTCATCCAAGGGCACTTGTAGACCCTTGTGTGATGATCTTGGACCATGACATTGGCTATAAATAGCAAGGTTATGTCCATAAGTTCATCACAACTCAAAACACTTCTATCTGATCATTTCAAGAGCATCCAAGTCTTCTTCTGTGCTCTACAGACAAGTCTCAAGCTTCTGTAAGTGATCTAACCCTTTGTGGTTTCACATTTCCTTAGTAAATAGCTAAAAACCAAACCGTCGTAACTACGGTTTGACTTTACAATAAATCAGTGATGGTTCAGTCTTACGACGAATCAAAGATAGTTATGAGTTGGTATTTATGTGGGTAATAAACCCCAAAAAGGGTTCCCCCTGATCACCACTCTAACTATGTCAAATATCGAGTCAAACGCGCACTTAAAAAGTCAACAGAAAGTCGTTTTGCCATTTTGTGCATAATCTGTAATGTATGTGCTATGAAACCTGTTTTGATAATCATGAAACATGATAATAAGTGTATAAACTTGTTTGCGCTCGTTTGAATCGACCATTTGCTATATTGAACCGGTTCGGAGCCGAATGTCACAAAAGTTTGACTTTTGCTTTGACTTCAGTTCTGACCCGTTTTAGTGAGGTATAGATATACCTTAGGACTCTCTTAGGACCAGGTTACATGATGGTATAAACCTCTGTGATCGGTTCATGAGTTATCCGAGTCTTTTGCGTATTTCCGTCAAACGCCTAAAGGTTGACCGTAACGCCATTTTAAAAATAAAACGAGTGTTCCGGACACGTGAACGGACCATAACCTTGCTTATTAAATTATAAGCATGTCCTTAAAGTTTCACGTCAATCCGAGGTCTAGAATGAGAGTTATGCTAATTAGCGTAATTTAGATAAACTTTTGTAATAAACGGCACAATTAGCATAACGCCTATCTAAACCAAGATTTCGTCACCAAAACTTTTACCCACTGTTATAAAATTATATTTTGGGAATTTTAGAGATTTTTAATAATTTTTACCTTGCTCATAACCTGCGGTTATGACCACGGTTCGGTAAATACCGAATATGCCCTTTTCGGCCAAAACTTGAGTTCTACAAGGTCTTTTGACCCGATTCCAGTTGCTACTGATTTTAAATAATAAATAAAGTATTTTAGACTTTATAAACTGTTCGGGAACCTCAGATTTCCTGTAGAACTCGAAAAGCTCTTTAAAAGTCTTTAAAATGACCAAAAAGCCCCTACGGGGCGTAATATTAACTAAAACTCGTTACGGGCATCACGGAAAGTATCCTACTGATACCACATCCTCTTTAAGGCATATTGACTTAGGAAATAAGCATACGACTCTCATGGTTAACCGTTTCGCCTATTGCGCGCACGGTTCGGCTTATGAAACTAGTTTTCATAATTTGGCCGATACGGGTCAAATTATATTATTTGAACCCCAAAATCCAGAGTGTGAACCTTGAACCCATATAAAACAAGTCTCTGAACTTGTTTGGGGCAGAATCACATTCCATTCTCGGTTTTCGCCTTTTCGCGCGATTAAACCATATCTATATATATATCGGAACCAACCGGTCTAGGCTACGGCTAATATAAGGACCCGTTAGGATTCTAAGAGGTTAATTAAAACCTTCGTTCCAGATTAGGAGCCCCGGTAAAAGCTATCGGCGATTTAATCGAATTAAGGATATATACTTGCAAAGGTAAATACTTTCCCCTATATGGGCTTGGGTTACGGTATGTTAATACCGCTTGATTGAGCATTATATTTTTCCATCGCTTAGGTGGTTAATTAAATAATATGATCGGCTCATTTAAACAGTTTTGTTTCTTAAAAGCCTTTGGGGGGTTTAATGACCGTTGTCCCGGATATCCTTGGCATCATTTTACGAAATGGCCACGACCATCGACATCCCGGTGTAGGCGTACACCCGGTATATATTGTCGACATTAAATTAAAAGACGTAGCCGTTGGTTTTTATACTACGGTTTTACGCAATGTGGTGTGTCTATAAATCTTTAACCCGGCACGACCCGGGCTACTGAACGCATAAAAGAACATGTAAAACGTTCACAAGATTTTAATAATTTTCCCAAGTTATAAAAGAGTTTGTGCCTCGTGCATTCAAATCAATTTTAATAAACATTTTCAAATGTGTCAGTTGAACGTATTTACCAGTGTAAACTGACGTATTTTCCCCAAAAAGATTAAGTGCAGGTACTATACGAAATGGGCTGGTATTAGCTTCCTAAGCATCACGAATAGTCTCGCAAACTCGATGCCGTATCTGAATGAACAATATTTTATTATTATTTTGATCCGCTGTGGATACATTCAACTTCTGTAATACATTTGATATTACAACCAGAGGTTGAAGTTTATATATTTATCTTAAGCTTCCGCTGTGCATTTATATAATTGTGTGGTTTGACTATATTGTTGCCAACATCGTCACGGTAATCCCCCACCGGGCCCACTGGTGAGACACGTGGAAATCGGGGTGTGACACCGAATCAGGGGTCGCGATAATCTATGCCCGCAGGGACGTCATGATGTCAGACGAAGTACGTCCGACCAAGGTCGCAAGGCCCACTCTCAACGACCAACCAGAAAAATGGGTTCTCAACGCGAGATACCCAGAACAAAAGGTCACATTAGGTCACGCCTTGTCCCCGACCACCAAAGCGCACCTTAAGCAGCTTCTCTTCAGGAACCAAGACATATTCGCGTGGACACCCGCGGACATGACAGGAGTCCCACGTGATATTGCGCAACATTACTTGAATACCTTACCAGGTATCAAGCCGGTGATCCAAGGCCAACGCCATCTTGGATCAGCTAAAAACCAGGCGATGCAAGAGCAGATCGAAGAACTGCTCTCCGCAGGCATCCTGCAGGAAGTTAAATACCAGACTTGGTTATCCAACCCAATCATGGTAGAAAAACCATCCGGGGGCTGGCGCATGTGCGTCGATTACAAAGACCTTAACAAAGCCTGCCCCAAGGATTGTTACGCGCTTCCAGAAATCGACGAAAAAGTCGATAATCTCGCACCATTCAGATGGAAGTGCTTCCTCGATTGCTACAAAGGGTACCATCAGGTACAAATGGCAGTTGAGGATGAAGACAAAACGGCATTCCGCACTCCCACCGGGAATTACTGTTATACAAAAATGCCGTTTGGGTTGCGCAACGCGGGCGCAACTTATCAAAAGCTGATGAACGACACTTTCCGCGGCCAAATAAGCAAAAGTGTCGAAATCTACATGGACGACCTAGTCGTCATGAGCATGGAGGAAGATACCATGCTCACAGACATCGAAAGAACATTCCAGACTCTGCGAAGCGTTAACATAAAGCTCAATCCAGGGAAATGCTCGTTTGGAATGGAAGAAGGCAAATTCCTTGGGTTCATCGTAACTAAAGATGGATTCAAGGTGAACCCGGAGAAAGTTCAGGCGATCGAGCGCATGCCATCGCCTTCATCGATGAAAGAGATGCAACGACTAGCCGGCAGGCTAGCAGCACTCAACAGATTCTTAGCCAACCATGCAGCTAAGTCGTATCCTTTCATCAAGACCCTGCGGAACTGTTTAAAGAAAAAACAATTCCAGTGGACCGCAGAGGCTGAAAACGCTTTCCGGGAAATGAAGGAGTGTTTGATACAACTCCCAACTTTAACCGCACCACGCAAGGATGAGCCACTCATATTATACCTATCCGCCGCGTACAACGCGGTGGGTGCGGTATTGATAGTGGAACGGGAGGGGGTTCAAACACCCATCTATTACATCAGCAAGATGCTCAACGACCCAGAGACAAGGTACTCAATAATAGAGAAGTTGGTGCTAGCATTGGTGCACGCTTCAAGACGGTTGCGACGCTACTTCGCAAATCACGTCATCACAGTGCTAACTAATTACAGGATCGGCCCGATCCTATCCAAACCGGACATCTCTGGGAGATTTGCAAAATGGGCAATCGAGCTGGGCGCACACACGCTACACTACAAACCGCGCCCCGCAATTAAAGGCCAAGTCTTAGCTGATTTCGCCGCCGAAGTACCGGTGAATCGCATCCAAGAATGCGAAGAAGCACAAAATCCTGCACCCACGCCATCTTCCTCAGAAACATGGGCACTATTTACCGATAGTGCCTCCAACGAGGAAGGTGCGGGCGCAGGTCTGCGACTCGTCAGCCCTGACGGCCAAGAGCTTACATATGCAATCCGCCTCGATTTTAAAAGCACAAACAACGAGGCAGAATATGAGGCCCTGTTAGCGGGACTACGTTTAGCAGTCAACTCGGCGTGCAACACCTGGAAGCACACGTCGACTCTTTGTTGGTCGCAGAACAAATACGCGGCGACTATGCCGCAAAAGGGGACATCATGATCCTCTACCTCGAGCAAGCCCTGCAACTAACATCACAGTTCACTTCGTTTAATATCTGACATATTAACAGGAGTGAAAACAAATCCGCAGATGCACTCTCCAAACTTGCATCCACCAGCTTCCAACACATGGCAAAGGAAATACGTATCGAAATTCTACAAAATCTTTCGGTACCCCTGCGCCAAGTCAACGCCATTCAATACGGTGCAACATCATGGATGACACCTATTATCGCATATCTGCAATCAGGTGTGACTCCCGAAAGCAAATCAGAGGCACGCAAGTTACAACACAAAGCGTGCCACTATCAAATGGGAGACAGTATCTTATACCGAAAATCATACCTAGGGCCGTTACTACGATGCGTCAACCCACAGGATGCCACATACCTCATCCGAGAAATACACGAGGGCATATGTGGCATCCATGCCGGACCACGCATGGTAGTGGCCAAAATCATGAATGCCGGGTATTACTGGCCCGGCATGCACCTGGACGCCGTCAAAGAGTTGCGCAAATGCATCGACTGTCAACGTCATGCTCCAAAAACTTTGCGGCCAAGGAACAACTTAGTCCCCGTCACAACCACATGGCCCTTTCAGAAATGGGCAATTGACGTTGTGGGACCTTTCCCTGACGCTCCGGGTGCGGTCAAATTTATCATAGTAGCGGTTGATTACTTCACAAAATGGGTAGAAGCAAAACCGCTCGCCTCAACCACTGCTATGATAACAAGAAAATTCATTTGGGAACACATCATCTGCCGTTTCGGTTTACCAATGTGCATTGTCACCGATAACGGCACCAACTTCGCTGCCGACGAATTCCAAAAATGGCTAGAAGAACTACATATTGAGCACATATTCTCATCAGTAGCACACCCGCAAGGGAATGGCCAAGTCGAGAGTATCAATAAAAGTATAGTCGAAGACATCAAGGCACGGTTGGGAACGGCCAGGCGTGGCTGGGTCGATGAACTCCCAAGTATCTTATGGGCTCACCGTACAAGCCCAAAAACAAGCAATGGGGAAACACCCTTCAGCCTAGTCTACGGTTCAGAAGCGGTGATCCCCGCGGAAGTAGGTCTCCCCTCTCCTAGAATGTTGGCTATTGAAAAACTAGACAACATCACGGAACGCAGGATCGATTTGGACCTCTTGGAAGAAAGGTGCGAAAACGCTGCCATCAACGAGGCTAAATATAAATCCAAACTTGAAAAGTACTACAACACGCGCGTCCGTGTTTGTACTTTCAATCCAGGAGACTACGTCCAACGCGACAACGAAGCATCTAATGCTGAGCGCCCAGGCAAACTCGCCCCCAAGTGGGAAGGACCCTACCTCATCAAAGAGGTCTTAGGGAAAGGCGCATACAAATTACAAACATTAGAAGGCGAACCTATCGCACGAACATGGAACGCACAACAGCTTCGACGCTGTTATTTGTAAGCCATGTTCCTACATTTTCTATGTAACATATCGGGACGCAGGCCATTGGCAAATAAATAAATAAGCAATTTTATACATTATTGTTTGTTACTACTATTACAAATGCGTGTTCCGCTTTGCGGTATCCCAAAAAAAGATTGGCAAAATCTTCATTCGCGATACCCATACAAAGTGGTAACCACACTCAAATATTGTAATAGGCCAGCAAAAGGCACAAAGACTTGCATACTTATCCGGCCGGATAGACAAGTTTTTGTTAACACTAACACAATTCCTGAGCCCAAAAAGGCAAACAATGGAATTGACGCGTACTCATACGACAAAGGTATGGAGTATACTTGACCCCATTCACAAATGGGTAGAGTTCCGGATATATAAGTTTTTACAAAGCTTACACAATTCTAAAACCCTAACGGGGTAAATAACGGAATTGACGCGTACTCATACGACAAAGGTATGGAGTATACTTGACCCCATTCACAAATGGGTAGAGTTCCGGATATATAAGTTTTTACAAAGCTTACACAATTCTAAAACCCTAACGGGGTAAATAACGGAATTGACGCGTACTCATACAGCAACAGTATGGAGTACACTCGACCCCACTCACAATGGGTAGAGATTCGCATACATACGTTCAAACATGCAAGAATTAAAAACACTTGTACAAATTGAACAAAAAACTTTATATTCAAAAAATTCAAGCACCCACGTGATGCTTAATGGATTTACATAAAGTTCCTATCATATACAAGAGGAAGACAAAAAAGGGGGCACACCGGCCAACCTAATCCCTATTTTGTACCACTGGTACCCGCGTCATCTTGGCCGCCACCAGCAGGATTTTCCTCTTCTGCATCAGCATACAGCCTCCGCAGCCGGTCAACGTACTCAGCAGCCTCTAAACAGTCGTCCAACTCCTCCACACAAGCGAGGGACGTATCATAAAAGGCGGCTATAGCCGCGTTCAGGCGACCTTCATTGTCCACGTCACGGAACCCAGATCGCTCTGCAGTAAAACCGCCTTCAGACATGACATTCATATGACTGACACAGCGGCTGTAACCAGCTTTAAAACCGGCATCGCGGGCACGTTCCTTGACCACGTCCAAACCAGCTGCGGTCTCAGGTGCATCCATGATAGCCTGAACAATCTGCAATAAAAGGATGATAAGTCTCGGATACTAATCCAAGCAAATATAAAGGCAAGGGATACTTACACGCGCGATACCGTGACTCCGCATCCACTCACGGTCAGCCTCCAGTTGGTTAAACGAAGAGGTCAGAGCATCTCTGGCCTCGACGGCAACATTGGCCCGCTCTTCCGCTGCAGTCATGCGGGCTGTGAGGTCAGTGACCGCGACCTCCCGGGTCTGAACCTCAGCCTTTCAAAGAGCAAAAAACAGTTTACTCAAACATCAGTAAACATTCTAAAAAGGCAGAAAAATATACAACAGAGGTAACGAGTCATACCTGAAGGCTGGCAACAACTTTATCCAAACGAATGCGCTCAGCATTCGCCTCTTCAAGAGCCTTGGAAGAACGGCTCTCCCTCTCTTCGGCCTCCTCCAGGGCCTTCGCAGCACGCGCCCCGGCTTCCTTGGCCTCTTCAAACGCCTTTATGGCCCCGGCCTCCGCCTGCTGCGCTTTAACCGCAATCGCCTCAGCTGCAGCTTTCTCTTTGCCCAAGGCAACGTTCGCTGCCTTGGCGTTCGTCAACTCCTGCCGAGCACGAAACAGATTGTCATTCTGCTTAGCCCAAGATTCATTCCACTTCTTGCGCTCATTGGACAACTTTTCATTCCAACCCTTGCGTTCATCAGAAAGGAGTTTGGCAAGAGTACGAACCTGTTTCAGCTGAGCAGTGGCAGCCCACTCCGAGTTCTGTTTCTGCTTCTCAAAAGCAGCTCTATCCTTCTTAAGCTGCTCCGTACCCGCACGAGCAGACTTGACCAACTCTTCCGCTTCGGCCCGCAGGCGAGCAGCTTCCTCCTCCCTGCGGCCTAACACCTTGTAGTCTTCCAAAATGGCGTTCGCTACTATGGAACTTCCTACTAGCATGGTAGAAAGTTGGTTGATCCGCAACTCACGGGGTGCAGAACGGGCACGTTCAACTTCAAAGTGGGTGCCCAGACCACCCAAAATCTCCTTACACGCAGAAGGGTCATTGGAAATATCATCCCCCTGCATAACAGTCCAGGGGGTCGGTGATAAACAGTACTTCGACCCTGTGTATAGGTGCGATAATAATACTCCAATTCAGGCTGAATTGTAGGCCCATCATAACCCGCACCGCCGGCAGACGAACCGGTAACCTTCTCACCAACAGAAGACTTCTGCGGCTCAGCATCAGTTTTCCGCGGCTCCGCATCAGCCTTTTGTTTCCCAGAATCCGAAAACCGTAGATCCATATTATCACCCTCATTGGGAGAGATCAGATTGTTGGAGGAATCAACAGTATCGAAAATCTGGGTCGCGGTTTTCTCCGCGGTACCCTCCGTTCGCACGGTTGACTCAGGCACCACCTCGACAGGAGGTGTCGAAGGTTCCTCAGTTACACCCGCACCCGTGGCATGCGGGGGTGACGCCAGAGCATCAAAGATAGAAAAATCTTTATCTTGAAGCTCTGCAAAACAAAGTAAAATAGCTATCAAAACACAAGTTGTACATAACACTTGAGACGAGCTATACAACACTTACCAACAGTACCCGCAGGTTTCTTTGGTGTCGGACCAGTCCTCTTAGACTGCAACCTCCGACGTTTCGGCCCACCGGCACCAGCGGCCGTCTTTTCTACTTGCCTCTTCCCAGCACCAGACTGCGAGCCCGCAGCTGTACCCAAACCCTCAAGGGTATCAGATACTATCACATAATCCAAGTATCTACGGAAAGAAGAGTGAGAGATACCTGCCGCCTGCGGCACCAGATGAGGCACAACAGTGACCTCCGGTATTTTCTTCTGGCGAAAGCGCACGCCTTTCACCGTTTGCCTCTTAGGCACACCCTTCGCGTCAGGGTCCCCTAAGGCCCCAAGATCACCTGCATGAAAACCATCCAAGAGGTGAGTCAGGGCAACCATTATTGTTATCACAAGATAAAAGGATTCCTAAATATACCTTTGCCCCGCGGCAACTCAGCTGCCAATGCGGCCTCAGTAGGCACCCGGAAGTTATCTCGAATGATAACATTAAACTCCTCCTCGCCATCCGCACAAACAACTGTTTCAACCTGACCCTGGAAATCCGGGGCAAACATCCTCCATAAGGGAGCATCCTCTGATAGCAAACGCACAAGTCAGTAACGCATACGGGGATAAGAAAGTTAAACAAATGAAAAGTACATACCACCACTTTTCTCCCGCACCACGGGCTTTGAATTCTTGTTCCTCCTTGTCAGCATCATGCGCAACACCCACAACTGTGTGTTGCTTAGCTTCACCGACTCAATGGTCTGCAACTGCGGAAACCACTCCACCGACTTCATGCTAGGGACTGCAATGGTCTCTGATATGATCGTCTCGGTCACATTCCGAAACGTCATATTTGCAACAATCGCAGCAGCCTTGATGTAAAAGAACTTCATTTTCTACTTCGTCATCCCCTTGGGAGGAGTCATCAGTTTGGGACTACCATCTCGTTGACGGGAAGAAAAGAACCCCAAGGACACCGTCATTTGATAAAACCGTCGGAAATCTCCAACGGTAGGCTCTATGCTAAGAGCACGAAAGGTTGATTCAAAATTTCGAATCCGGATCATACCAAACGGACTTAGTTGAGAAATGTGGACCTTGTACCACTCTAAAACCTCAACAAAAAAAACAGTCAAAGGTAACCGGAGATTACAGTCACTAAAAAAGTCTGCCCACATGGTCACATAACCGGCCGGAGCATCGGCACCAGTGTCACCCTCCGATGGGTAAACGGCCCCATATTCAGGCGACATTTGGATATCAAGAATCAGACGATCAAAGGTCTTCTTGGTCCACTTTAACACCGGTAAACCACCACCGGCGGCTCCCCCCTCTTCTTCCTCCGCCACCACCGGCGATGAAGGCTCCGGGTTGTCACCTTCCACATTATGTGGACTTGATGGTTCAGCCATCAGAAATGTCGAAGAAACGAAAGAACGTGAGTAGAAACACTAAACTCAACCTCA
Source organism: Helianthus annuus (assembly GCF_002127325.2). NCBI lineage: Eukaryota > Viridiplantae > Streptophyta > Magnoliopsida > Asterales > Asteraceae > Helianthus > Helianthus annuus. The sequence continues at coordinate 181,243,235 of NC_035443.2, read as the reverse complement.
CCGGAAGTTCAAGAAGTATCGTCGGAGAAGACAAAGAAATATTCTCTCACCGGCAAATTTTTGAAATTTCGAACAAGTGAGGGGAAACCACGAACGGTTTCCCCTTATATACCCATCTCAATTAATGCGGAGGGAGAAAACGAATCATCACGTTCAAAAAGAACGAATTGCGCGACACCACGTGTCAAGCGCCGTTTTCGCTGACGGTTATCACGCGCGCGTGGCCGCTCACGCGCCTGACATAGGAGACGTTTACACTCTTTGCTACAGTGCATTTAATGCCTCGGGCAGTGCAAACGTCCTTTCATTTCAGCACATGCCAGAAAGATCTCACCAACTTCCAACAACTCACACGTGAGATCAGCCACGTATGCAACAAAAAGCGACAACCTTATCCAATTACAAGCGGCATGCGGTTTCTCTGGTATACCGCACCATAACCCATACCGCATGTCGTTTTTTTTACATACCCCTAAAAATAGACAAAAATATATATCTCCACACTATAAGGGGGTATAAGACCTTTCCGCACTACCCACGAGCACACGTGGAATATGCGCAAATGACACACACGAGCCCGTTCAGGTGTGTCAGATACTCAGAACCAGCGTTGTTCTTTGGACTGAACTGTATCTCAGATACAGGTAAACCGCATTGCCGTCATTCTCTTCAAGCTTCAAATCCCTCCTGTCCGGTTCACAACCACAGAGGGTGCATGAACCCCTTCTTTAACAAGAAGAAGGAAGGGAATGTACGCGCGCGCACATCAGCAACCCTGACTCCTGAACCTTCAAGAGCCACGTCCGAATAACACACCCGTTTCGAGCGAATATGGGAATGCAAAACCGCAGACACTCATGAGTCGCTGCGGACATAACCATAGCTTCCGCAAATGGTTGTTACGGAAGAGCCACAACTAACTCTACATCGAGGAACGAAACTACTTCAAGGAAAAACTCCTCGGTATTGGAGCGTGAAGGAAGGTGCCTAAGGAAGAGATGCGGACAAGATCCCCAATGATCATACGAGCCCTTGTCGAACAACAAGCGATCGAACAAGCGGTAACAAGTCTGCTTATGACTTTGTTACCCTACTTGTACGTTGGATAGAATAAACAATGATAGGCATTACCATGCCTATGATCATGTTTATTTGACCGTTATCCAGAATCACATTGTTCGACCAAACATGGCCAACAATGACGCAAGTGCCCAACGTTGTTCCCACAACCGTGGCCAACAATGTCAAGAAACGAGGTAACCGCAAAGGACGTGCGGTTACTTGAGAGCTAATGGGAAGAACATGAACACCCCACGAAAAGAATCATCATTAGATATCCAATCATGGGAACAGCATGCTCTCTTCTTCATTCACCACTTCAAAGGTTGGTTCGAAGTTTGTGCACACCTTCAACCATCATCTCAAAGATTGGTTCGAAGTTTGTACACTTCCTCCAACTAATTCCTACAGTTGGTTCGGCACACCAACAGGTGGCAACCAGCCAGAGGCTGAGAATTTCGCATCAGACGAAACATTTTCACCGGTACGGAAGAGGCGTCAAATGACCCTTCCAGACCTCCAGCTTGATTTACAAACAGAAAAGACCATCCACATGGTCTAGGATCTTCTCCAGACTCCAAAACTACCTTCTAAACACCATAGTCCAGTACTCCTCCCACATACAACTTGTATGTGGCAGCAACACTAGACTGGGGGGACTTGAAGGGGTATGGTCCCAGATCTCGCGTCAGCATCGACCGCGAGTGACCATTACCCTTATCAAAACCCCCACCAGCTAACAACCTACTTGTGCCCATGCGAGAACGCGTCGACACAAGGGTTGAATCCAATCTATCTAGTGATAAAGGAGGACTTACATGGAACATGAGAACGGTAGAGTGATGCGACACAGCATCACATCTGATGTATGAAAACGGAAGTATTCACAGCGATGCGGCCTCGCACCGCGTGCAGTGAACACTTCTATCAATACAAGGAAGCTGGATAACAGCAACAGTCACCACGGGCGATGATGCGGCCAACACCGCATCTCGCGTATTTCTTGATCACAAGCAAGAGACGCGATAACATCAGATGTTACCGCAGGCAGCGATACGGCTAGCACCGCATCCTATACGCTCAACAAGTGGGACTGACACCACAGTGCAAGTGGAACCAATGGCAGTCACCTGTCAGGTCTACGTAAGCGACAGACTGACGTGGCGTCGTCTCCCCGGCCGACATGTCTGACACACCTGCAAAGGTGCAGCATGCCGTCAGTCTATCCTTCCACCTCCTCCTTCACTCCTCGGCTATAAATACCAACCCCAAACCAGGTTTGAGGTATCTCTTCACAACTCTCTCACTACTACTACTATCTTACTTTGCTTCCCAAGCAAACTACTGATTCTCACGCCGGAGAGTGGTAACAAGGAGCACCCCCCACCCCATCCTCCTTGTTACGAGTCACGGTTTGTTTCCTTGTGCAGGAGATCAACCCACCGGTGATCCAGCCAGCGATCCTCGAGAGGAAGGGATTAACCCTTCTTGACGAGACCAGTGAGTTAACCCTGCCCGGTTAACCATTGTTTCATCAGTTTCGATCAAGATTTCGGGCGTCGAAGAGATTATTGTTAAAAATCGTTGAAGACGTATTTCCAATTTGAATGGTTTCAATAAGGTGTAGACTGGAATTCGGAAAGGTAGTGCCTATTAAAATGACAAAATAGAGAGAGATGTGCAATCAAGGAGTGACAGGGAACGAGAGTTTGTGTGATTAAGGAAGAAAAGGCCTCAATGTTTAAGCAAAGTTGTTGCATGATGAGGGGTGGTTCAAGATTCAACTATACATTCGAAATCAGAAGAGGCAATGCATATGCAAACATGTCGAGATACATAGAACAAAAAAGACCGATGAAATATTTGTTTGGCTAATTTATTTATTTATTTTTTTAAATATGAGGCTTTAGTGATCATCTCAGAATATCTTTAGTTCTCGTTCATTCCAATGATCAAATGTGTTATGGTTAACTAACAATTAGAACCCTATTCGTAATTTCCTAAAAGTTTCCCATATAAGTTAAAAGTATGTTACTCTTAACGCTTCTCATTTTTTTGGAACGGTAAGTTTCTTGTGTTAGGTCACTAGGGGTGTTCATCGAATCGAATATCGAATTTTCGAATTATTCGAATCGAATTATTCGAATAATTTTTATTTTCCCTTGAATTCGTATTCGATTCGAATTCGATTAAAACTTACCGAATTCGATTCGAATTCGTATTCGAATAAAAAAACCCAATTCGTATTCGATTCGTATTCGATTAAAAATTCGAATTCGAATCGAATTCGAACAAATTCGAACAAATTCGATTTAATTCGGATTCTTTAAAAACATGTAAAAACTATCAAAATCAAGCATAAATTTTAAAGCAGCCATAAAGCATGGTATCATATTAAAAAGTTCCAAATAAAATACCATAAGTCTAAAATTCAAAACGAGAAGTCGGGAATAACCACACCACATTAAAAGTAAATATTTATAGGGTTATAAATCTATTGATAGATTTGTTACTTAGGTTTTAGTTATGGGCCATGTAGTGGGTTTGGTAACGAGTAAGTTTAATACTTGGAAAAAAAATTGAAAATAATTTATAGTACAGCTTAATAAAAGTTATATATGCATTATATATAAAAATAATAAATAAAAATGTATAATTTTTATTCGAATTTCGAATCGAATCGAATTTGAAATTATAAATTCGTATTCGATTCGTATTCGATTTACTTGACTCGAATTGAATCGAATTCGAATTCGAATTCTTTTAATCGAAACGAATTCTTGATAATCGAATCGAATTTAAACGAATTTCGAATTTAAACGAATTTCGAATTTTTCGAATTCGAAACGAATTTTGAACCCCCCTATAGGTCACGATACTTTTCAAATTAGAGAGCTCTGTTGCCCCACTAACGCTTCTTTAAGTATAGCATATCATTATGAGGCTTTTTTTTTAATATCTTATAATTCATCATATATGAATTAAAAAACTATAGAGTTAATTGCCATTTTAGTCCTTGTGGTTTGGGCCATTTTGCCAGTTTAGTCCAAAGGTTTCATTTTTAACATCTGGATCCAAAAAAGTTTCATCGTTGCCATTTTGGTCCAACTGACTTAACTCCATCCATATCTGTTAAGTCTGCCAAGGGTATTTTTGTCATTTCATTTTTCTTTTTATTAACCCTTTTTTCTTTATTGCTTTTTCTTTTAAATGAAATGACAAAAATGCCCTTGGCAGACTTAACAGATATGGATGGAGTTAAGTCAGTTGGACCAAAATGGCAACGATGAAACCTTTTTGGATCTAGATGTTAAAAATGAAACCTTTGGACTAAACTGGGAAAATGGCCCAAACCACAGGGACTAAAATGGCAATTAACTCAAAACTATATATATTTTTAACATCATTGTTGTGTTTAGTAGAGTGAATAAAATACCATAAGTCTAAAATTCAAAACGAGAAGTCGGGAATAACCACACCACATTAAAAGTAAATATTTATAGGGTTATAAATCTATTGATAGATTTGTTACTTAGGTTTTAGTTATGGGCCATGTAGTGGGTTTGGTAACGAGTAAGTTTAATACTTGGAAAAAAAATTGAAAATAATTTATAGTATAGCTTAATAAAAGTTATATATGCATTATATATAAAAATAATAAATAAAAATGTATAATTTTTATTCGAATTTCGAATCGAATCGAATTTGAAATTATAAATTCGTATTCGATTCGTATTCGATTTACTTGACTCGAATTGAATCGAATTCGAATTCGAATTCTTTTAATCGAAACGAATTCTTGATAATCGAATCGAATTTAAACGAATTTCGAATTTAAACGAATTTCGAATTTTTCGAATTCGAAACGAATTTTGAACACCCCTATAGGTCACGATACTTTTCAAATTAGAGAGCTCTGTTGCCCCACTAACGCTTCTTTAAGTATAGCATATCATTATGAGGCTTTTTTTTTAATATCTTATAATTCATCATATGTGAATTAAAAAACTATAGAGTTAATTGCCATTTTAGTCCTTGTGGTTTGGGCCATTTTGCCAGTTTAGTCCAAAGGTTTCATTTTTAACATCTGGATCCAAAAAAGTTTCATCGTTGCCATTTTGGTCCAACTGACTTAACTCCATCCATATCTGTTAAGTCTGCCAAGGGTATTTTTGTCATTTCATTTTTCTTTTTATTAACCCTTTTTTCTTTATTGCTTTTTCTTTTAAATGAAATGACAAAAATGCCCTTGGCAGACTTAACAGATATGGATGGAGTTAAGTCAGTTGGACCAAAATGGCAACGATGAAACCTTTTTGGATCTAGATGTTAAAAATGAAACCTTTGGACTAAACTGGGAAAATGGCCCAAACCACAGGGACTAAAATGGCAATTAACTCAAAACTATATATATTTTTAACATCATTGTTGTGTTTAGTAGAGTGAATAAAATACCATAAGTCTAAAATTCAAAACGAGAAGTCGGGAATAACCACACCACATTAAAAGTAAATATTTATAGGGTTATAAATCTATTGATAGATTTGTTACTTAGGTTTTAGTTATGGGCCATGTAGTGGGTTTGGTAACGAGTAAGTTTAATACTTGGAAAAAAAATTGAAAATAATTTATAGTATAGCTTAATAAAAGTTATATATGCATTATATATAAAAATAATAAATAAAAATGTATAATTTTTATTCGAATTTCGAATCGAATCGAATTTGAAATTATAAATTCGTATTCGATTCGTATTCGATTTACTTGACTCGAATTGAATCGAATTCGAATTCGAATTCTTTTAATCGAAACGAATTCTTGATAATCGAATCGAATTTAAACGAATTTCGAATTTAAACGAATTTCGAATTTTTCGAATTCGAAACGAATTTTGAACACCCCTATAGGTCACGATACTTTTCAAATTAGAGAGCTCTGTTGCCCCACTAACGCTTCTTTAAGTATAGCATATCATTATGAGGCTTTTTTTTTAATATCTTATAATTCATCATATGTGAATTAAAAAACTATAGAGTTAATTGCCATTTTAGTCCTTGTGGTTTGGGCCATTTTGCCAGTTTAGTCCAAAGGTTTCATTTTTAACATCTGGATCCAAAAAAGTTTCATCGTTGCCATTTTGGTCCAACTGACTTAACTCCATCCATATCTGTTAAGTCTGCCAAGGGTATTTTTGTCATTTCATTTTTCTTTTTATTAACCCTTTTTTCTTTATTGCTTTTTCTTTTAAATGAAATGACAAAAATGCCCTTGGCAGACTTAACAGATATGGATGGAGTTAAGTCAGTTGGACCAAAATGGCAACGATGAAACCTTTTTGGATCTAGATGTTAAAAATGAAACCTTTGGACTAAACTGGGAAAATGGCCCAAACCACAGGGACTAAAATGGCAATTAACTCAAAACTATATATATTTTTAACATCATTGTTGTGTTTAGTAGAGTGGCAACATCAAAATATTGTAACATGTGGATGTTGCTTTCGAAGATTACTTGTAGAATTGGTTCTGCAAACGCGTATTTTTATTTTTAATATTTCGGGAGAATCTTATTTAACTTCTAGTGTTGTGGGAGGACTTGGTAACACCATTGACTTTCATTACATACATTTGACCCTTTCAAATTACCTTTCTGACCCTTTCTTCTTGTATTCTTTCCGGTTTCTATAACAAACGGCTATAACAACTTCTAAACGGTCGCTTAGATATTAAATTTTAAAATAATATATAACTAGTGGGATTCTCCCGCGCTACACGGCGGGGTTCGACCGGTATCAGTTCAGTTCATTGTGATATCGACACTCGCTATAGCAACTGAAATGGAAAACCCAAAAAATAATTTCGTGATATTCCGAGAACCATATCCATACATGCTTTACATCGAAAAAAAAACTATAATAATGAATACAATGGCAATTACGATATCGAAACCGGTACAGATGTTTGGTGGGAATCGATTCAGTTCACCATAGTGGCAATCGTATGGCTTACTATACCAAAAAGACACCATTGTGAATAAAAATATATACATCAGATTGTCGAGGGGGAAAAGTAAACACATCTGCGTATTCATCTATTTATAAAGTGAACAGATGCAAGTTATTAGAGAAAAATTAAATGGGTTAACAACAAATATAAAGGATATCTTATTGGTTCTGATATTACCGATACCAATACCGATGTTCGGTCAAAATCGGTTTCGATAGTACCAATTCCGGTACCTATGTTGTTCTGTCGAAATCGGATTGATTCATCACGGTATCGACACTCATATGCTTACGATATAAAAATACTATACTTTTAATAAAACGATGTTTCTTTTAAAAATTATACCAGAATCTGTTTGTTTGTCTTTTATATTCAAGAAGTAATTTTAACAATGTGAAAATCGAATAAAACAACACCTGAAATTCTTACATAAATGGGGAATTGGTCTGTAATAATTTCAACTAGAGGTCTTTGGCCATTGAAAGTCCCACCTTTAAATATTCGCCTCACTAGTCCCACCTTTCACCTATTTTTCCAACATCGGCCCCCCGTTAAGAAAACTTAACGGGGTTATGTTTTTTCCAAATTACAAACAGTTTTTTACGGCTTTTGATCAGAACGACGATAGGAGTCAATTGATGTAAAACTTATCTCGAAACGGTGCTCCAAATGATGAAAACGACGTTTCAATTCGGGTGTTTAAATTTCCAATTAACAAAAATCAAGTCATTTGGAGTACCATTTCGAGGTAAGTTTTACATCAATGTACTTGTATCGTCGTTCTGATAAAAAACCCTAAAAAATATGTTTGTAATTTGGAAAAAAACTTAACTTCGTTAAGTTTTTTTTTTTTAACAGGAGACCGGTGTAGGAAAAATAGGTGAAATGTGTGACTGATGGGAAGAATATTTAAAGATGGTATGGCCAATGACCTTTAGTTGAAATATTAGAGGCCAGTTCCCCTTTGCCTTATTTTTATAATCTTGAGTAGTAGAGTTTGATATATCAAATTGACAACATTTGCATATAACTATTTAAGGGCCAGATAAGCAACATATAAAATGAAATTTTTTTAATGAAATACATCCGGCATTTCAAAAGAATATATAAAGGGATTGATTGTATTAAAATATATCGAACCGTGTATTGAGCTTTAAAAGGTTTACTTTTAACGACACGCTCTATAAAAGTAGTTAGAACAAATTTGAATCATAGATTAGTTATATCAATGACTAGAAATACTTAAAGGCATTCTAAAGATTAAAACAAAATTTTAAGAGCACAATTGGAATTTCCAAACTCGCTACACACGCCTTTTTTTAAACGTGTAAAAAAGTAAGGAATAAACACCTAAAAGTATCCGACCCAAGACATCTCATCTTAAGGTACATACGTCTTCCATCGAGACTAGTTATGATATTATTTTCTAAATATTATTAAGTCGATTGAACCACCGAACGGGACGTGGGTCAGTTCATTGTCGAGTTCGATTTTCAAAACGTTCATTAAAGTTAATGAAGAAATACATAACTAACAAACATAACAACTTTTGTTTATACCCATAAAATATATAATTTACGTGTCATATACTTGTACCTTATAAACTAATGTTGCATGATGACAACTCGTTAAAACATAACTAATTCTTGGGTTTTTTTTATTAGTATAGATTCTTTTTCTAAGGGAGAACATATTTTTTGAAGGATGACTTTTTAAGAGGGCATATATGGAAAAAGCCATATGCTATTGCTTATGTATTAGGGGAGGAGAGGTGGTTCACTAGTAATAGTTTCTATCACTTACAAGCACCAATCAAGTTCCGCCATGTCATTAACCATTTTTCCATCACTCACAACTTTTTTTGGTGGCAATGGTCATCACTCACCACCACACTCAACAATTTCCCCCCAACCAACAATTCCACTCACAAAATCTGGCCATCACGGCGTTAATTTTTCCACGCGTTATACTTTGGAACATGCCATCACGCGTTAATTATATGGCGGCGGTGGGAACTTTGAAAGTATCACGCGTTATACGAAAGTATAACATGACCGCCCCGTGCCTCCTTAGGAGAACCGAATGTAAGTATTTGATGTTTGAAACTTGAAAGTAAAATAGTAAATTGCTATACTTAATAATCATAAGATATATATGGTAAGTTATTAGTATTTTGAAAATTAAATCGGATCAATCGACCCGACTAGTTAAACCGCCAACCATTGGTGTTTTGTCGGTGTGCTTACAAGCTAAGGGTGGCGTAAATGTCCCAACCCATGTGAACCAACACCATCAACCGATTATACTATACCACTTAATTCAACACAAGTGCACCACCTGAACCCTAACACTTCCCAAGAAATTCAGTTTCTCTTTCTCCTTCCTTCCACCATCACGATCCTGGTTAACCAACCAGCTTTCCATCCCATCACCAGGGGCGGACTTATGTATTGTAGTTGGTGGGCGGGCGCACCGTTTGAACAAAAAAATTAGTGTATAGCACCCTTAAAAGTTTGATGGAACCTCTCGTTCGCACCCCCAGAAAATAATTAATGGGTCCGCCACTGCCCCGCACACGTGATAATGGAATTTGCAGCGGTGTTCTAGTACCATCACTTGAACAGTTGAATCCAAACCTCCATCTAGGAAGCGCCCAGTAGGGATGAGCATTTGGTACTGAGGACCGGTACCGAATTGTATCGGTTATATTCGGTACTGGTACCCACTTTCCCTGTTTTTTGATACCGGTACCAGTTCGGTACCGAATGTGTCCTGGGCTCATCCCTCAGTCCACCTTAACATAACATAAATCAATAAACAGGTACGTTGCTTGTGTCAACCGGACAAAACCAGAGTAATATACTAGGATAAAACCAATGAAAATCGTAAGTGCTTGTTTTCTATCCTTGTTGACTGACTCTTTTTTTTTTTTTTTGACCGAGCGAACTACTTGAACAGGTCAACGGCCATTAGTTACAAGTTTTGGAAACACAATAAACTGTAGCTTGTTTTCCCAGTGGAAACGTTTAAAAAAAAGAAAAAAGAAACCGTTAGAACATATAGGATAACCTCAATAAAAATAATATTTCTCACACTAATAAGACATTGATATTAACTTTATTTTTAACAGCAATTTTTTATAGTTACAGTTACATCAAATAATGAAGTTTGCACTTCATATGATTCTTGAGCTTTGTTGCACTTCTGTTTTCAACCCATTTTCTACAAAGCAAATCATTAAACTGGATTGGTTATGCTTTAAAAAATTAAAGCGTTTATTTTTAAATAACAAGAAATTTGATTTAATACAACTAGAATTGTTTATTAGGTTCTGAGGTGTTCATGAACATGTTCATTCCTTAAATCGTGTTAGTTTGGTTCGTCTATGCATTTTGCTTAATTTCTAAGTTACAAAAATAGTTAGTTTTGAGACAAAAATGGAAAAGGAAAACTCTTGGTACATTGATTTATTTCACAAAACAAGTGCTTGAGCTATTTCTGTATTTTTTTACATACTTGAAACTTACTATCAAACAAATATCTATATATCACACATCTATTCAGTTCCATAAAAAACTTGACATAAAAAAATCTTTGGTGTCATTCTCATATTTAGTGGTGCCCATATTGCTCTGGTTGTTAATACTTTATGAAACATATGTGAGTAACTGTAAAATTTATTTTTACATATATAACTTTCTTAATTTCCAACATTTAGCAAAATCTAATTATTCTTTCTGTTTGATACTTGCATGCCATATATTAGTTTTATGTAAGTTAGTTAATAGTTATATTATTTTACGTATTTTATTATAACTTTTTTTCCATACAAATTGTTTCATGTGAATAAAAAAGAAAATAGATATTTCCCCTATATTTATATATTTAAAGGAAAACTACAATACATTGACAAATATCTAGAAGCTGTTCCTCGTGATGAATCGACCCCACTTTGATACTTGAGCTTTTCCACTTTTCGATCTCTAGTTTATATTCTATTAGGGTAATTAGGATCGGGAAAAAAGTCGAAACCAAGCCATAATAATAATATAATAATAAATAAATAAATAAAACTAATCAAAATACCTTAATCAGTGAGGAAACTGAAGTTTGGTTATAATTTTTAAGTAGCCAATTACTATGATTTAATATCTATACATGTATTATGATTACATAGGTTAAATAAAAAGATATTAAATTGTTAAATACACAAATTTAAGGAATAATTAATCGATACATTAAGATAACATATGATGATATGACTGAAACCGATTAACTTTTTTTTTTCTAAATTAAATAATAAGTATGAACGAGTGAAATAAAAGAAGAAATCTTGGGTATATATTGTTACACGTAGTGCAACCAGTGTAGTTATTTATTAGGAATAAAATATGTCAAAATCAGTAAGAGGTCTGAACTATTAAGGGGCTGTTTGACAACTTCTGAATGAGTAAGTGCTGCACTAGTAAGAGGCCTGAATCATTAAGTGTTGAACCAGTAAGAGGTCTAAATCATTAAGAGCCGGTATAATGCTTAACCAATTCAGAGGCAAATGTCTAACCAATTCAGATAAGAGGCCTTAACCATTCAGACTCAGTATAATGTTTAACCATTCAGAAGCAAATTTCTGAACCATTTAAACATCTGCTCACAAAATAAACAGTCTAAACCATTAAGTGCTAAACCAGTAAAAGATCTGAACCATTAAGAGTCCACTAATAACTGAAACAAACAACAAACAACCCTTAAATTGTTTATAACCAAAATTGGTCTATTATGATAACCTTAAAACCAAAACATCGATTATAGGTTTAGTATTAGCCCATGACCGAACCATACCACACTCAAACTCTGGATTATGTAGATCCATAACCATGATTTAGAAAAGAAAAAAAAATCCCAAAACGACGTTGTTTCACAAGATGAACACGCTAAGTCGCTAACATTAAAAAAAAGTGAATCCAATTATTTTAAAGATGATTGGGTGTACATATAATTAGTAAACTAATTATACTTCAATAAAATAAAAGAGATATGAGTATAAAGATAAGCAGCAGCTAAGCTAACCACCTTTGACAAATGAGGCCAACTTTCAAATTCTAATAAAGAATCTGCTTTGTTGATTGTAACACACGTAAAACACCTTGTACATATATAGATACAAGTTAGTTGTATACATAAAAAATATGTAACACTTGTTTATAATAGATACAAGTTAGTTGTATACATAAAAATTATGTAACACTTGTTTATAAGTTTGGTTTGTTGAATGTAGGTATGAGTTGGTAAAGGTGTTTGCTTTAGTTGTTATGATTCTTTCTGTAAAGTTCCTTCAATCTCAACTTCCTCCCAATAATGGATCATAGATTACACCTGGAAAATACTTATGTATAGATAGCATATGATGAACATGGAATCTTAGTTTTGGCTAAGGGATTTGTTTATAACAATTTTTAGAGGAATTTAGATTTCGGGTTAATCGACTTGGGTTAAATTACTAGAGAGATGGATGTGTTTTGTTTTTTATCCTAAGAACAGATTTTTTAGTTTGTGCTTTCAAAATATAGATATAACGTTGAAGAACAAGACGAAGGTGAAGAAAGGTTGAAGATGAAAGAAGATGAAATGATAATTATACTTGTGTGCACGACAACCTAAGAATGACAAAGGGCTAGTTGTTATAGAAAGAGTGGTTAATTAATTTAGCTTATACCTAACTGAAAAATTGTAAAATACGCTTACTATTAAGAGAAGATTCGTCTTCATGTCAAAATATATAAAAAAAATGGTTGACAAAAATCTGAAAATGTTACAAAGTAGTTAGTTTATAGTTGTTGGATTACCTGTTAATTTTTACCTGTCGAGTTTGCGAATATAGAGTATATCTCTTTATTATGTAGTTAAAACTTGACGCCCACACCCTGAAATCCGATCCTTAACGAACATAGAAAATAAACTTAAATGTTATAATGTTATAATTTTAATAATTTCGAGTTTCTAATAATATTATAATTTTATAATATTGTATACCCAATCATACATCCATACTTTTTATAATATTATAATTTTAATAACTTCGAGTTTCTAATAATTTAACATGTAAATGCGTTTGGATGTTCGAGCAAATATTATCTAATACCAAACTTCTCTTAACCTGGAATTTTTTTTTAACAATCCAGTACTCAAATATATATATATTTATATTTTCCCCTCTCTCTAAGACCCATGGGAGTTGACCAGTATATATTAACCGGGTGAACTAAATTGTTTTATAACAGGGTAAAAATAGGAATTATTCATGAAGTTTTGAAAAAAGAAAAGAGATTCTAAAATAAGTATATTCATTGCTTACAGAAACAAATGAATGCAAATGTATTCTTACAAGTATTAATGTTGTACTTTAAAGATAATCAACAATAAAAAAAATCTTTTATTATAATGAAACGTTTTTATCACCATAAAAGGTACTTTCAACAAGTTATATATAACGAATAGATAGATGAGTGTAAGTTAAGTTTTAGCTAAAAAAATGTGGCACAATAAAAAGAAGACAAATAAATCGTATTTGCGACTTTATATTTAATAATAAAAGTAATAGAATAAATAAAGAAAGCATCACCGTCAGTTGGCAACTTTTATAAAAAAAAAATGAAGAGCAGAAAGCAAAATACGCCTTCATTCTGTTTTTTTACTTTCAAAACTCAAATCATTTGTGTGTCATGCATGCAATTAAATATAGAGAAAATCAAGAAATTGGTATTATTTAAAGATTTGATTTATTCTTATCATTAATTAGTTAGTTAGAAGTTGTATATGGGTCACCTTTTAGTGGTTTATCATCAATAAAAGTATAAAACATACGGTTTATTGATTGGCTCTTAGCCTCTTAGTATTCATATATTTTTTTTTATCAATATTACTGTACCTTTATATACCACCTAACATTGCATTTGCAACAATATAAACCCACATGATTTTTATGGGGGTCAAACACTATAGCATTGACACTAGATGTCTAAATTACTAGGTCCAACGATTTTTTATTGACTAAGAGCATTCACATTCTATCCATCAAAGTTCTTTACACAAGATCATTTGTTGTTTTTGATTGGTTTGTAAGATCAATCATGTGACCGATGTTGTGCAATGCTATTAACTTATCAAAAGATCAGGACACGATAGATAACATTTCATAGCCACATGTTTTCATGACACTTGACGTCAAATGGTAGGCCATATGTTTAGTCTGCTGCTTGTATAAAAGTAGGGCCGACAGATCGTGTCTTATCGAGATTAGCAGATCTCTGACGACGCGTATAAACAAGTATTAAACATGAATACAACTCGTTTAACTACTTTATATTTCATGTCTATAACACAGTTTTATGTGCCAAGAAAAAGAAATGATAGATCCTACCTCATAATTATATTTATTTTTAGAGTAAACTGCCATTTTGGTCCCTGTGGTTTGGGCACTTTTGCCATTTAGTCCAAATCTCAAACTTTTTAAATCTGGGTCCCTGTGGTTTCACTTTTATTGCCATTTTAGTCCAAAAACAAAATCAACTCAGATTTCTCAAAAAAAGCCTGCTATTTGGTCCTTTTTCTCATGGGCAAAATGGTCATTTGTCACATTCTTTATAAACTCTGCTCTCTCTCTATAATCCCCACTACACCACCCCCCCCTGTCTCTCTTTCCCTCTCTCCTCCCTGTCGCCACAAGAACCACCGCCACCTCCTCCCCCTTCTCAACACCGCCACTATCAACATCCACCCCACACCACTCTTCAGTACTCCCTCTTCCCCCTTTCTCTCTCTTTCTCTCTCTCTCTTTCTCTGTAACAAACACCATCACAACCATGGCAACCACCGCCATCTGTGACCACCATCGCCGCCGAATAACCACCAAATCCGACCCCACCTTCATCTCCTCTCTCTCGAATACAAATAGCTAACAACCGAAAACGGGACCCAGGTTTGTGTACGGAGCGGGATCTAGATGGTGTCTGAAAACAAATCTCTGAGAAGACCACGACCGGCGATTGTTTTCTTGTTTTGCACAGGTGCGGGTATAGGAGGCTGCCATTGGCGGTGTCTCTGAGAAGACCACGGCCGGCGACGGTTCTGATTCAGTCGCCAACACTAGCCTTCATCGCCTCCTGGTGTGTGTAAAATGCAACATATAAATTACATCAAATATGGCATAAAACTAACCCTTTTTAAGTACTAATGTTGGAAAAAAGTGTGCTTTTGTCTTCCTTTTGTATTTTCAGGGATAAATGAGCTTAAATGAACAAAAGAAACAAAAATGCAGCTAAACCTAACAATAATACAAGAAAAGGAATAAACGTGGCATGCCCGACCCCTCGACAGCATCTTCCCAAGCAAAAACAAGAGAACAGAAGGCTGAACATGCCCCGTGCTCAATGAGCACGGGGGCGTGCCCAAGTGTCTGCAGAAAAGACAAAGTTGTAGAAGCTTGTATCACCCAACACGGGGGCGTGCCCAGCGGACACGGGGCCGTGGTCAACGCTAAGATTCGCAGAATCCAAGCAAATTTTGATATTACAGATACGCTTCTGCACACGGGGCCGTGCCCAGCAGACACGGGGGTGTGGTCAACTAATGCAGACAAACTGCATTTAATGAAGAAAGAGAAGAGGGATGGACACGGGGCCGTGTCCGGGCTTCTGTGCAGGCTATAAATAGAGGTGCTTGGTTTATTTCAAAGGCATCGCTTGGCAAACCACCTCTCTCACACTTCACCCACCCACGACCACCATCACAACCCACATCCACCACCATCATCCATTATCCATCATAGAGTGCGTGTAGTAGTCTCGGGATCCAAGATTGATAGTAAGAGTTCTTGACAATCAAAGACCATGTTTGCCTAAGTCTCTTACATCACTTGGTGAAGACAAACATTTAGTGTAGTACTTTTTATTTTTAACCTTTTCGCACTTTTTATTTGGTTATGTATTAATGACTTTAAAAACTAGTTTCTTATGTTGAAGGTGAAACTTCCTTATCATTTGTCCGTGGTGTCTTGGCGTTATTTTACTGTCTACATAAAATAAAAGATTTACACCATTCATATCTCCACGGTCTATATGGAGATATGTTGGCTACCTGGTCGGGGGTTAAGGGAATGGTTTGGTAAGCGTTTTGCCTTGTTCAGTGTATAGATCCTGCAAGGACCTGGGTCAAGCTTAGTAGGACCTCCTTCAATACCCACTGGTATTGGATGGCGGGGGTTCGAATTTCTTGATCCCCTCGTATGTAAACTACTATTAAAACATTAACCCGACTACTTAGGATTGTATCCCTGCTGACTCAAACTACTTAGCAGAGGGTAACGTCACCTTCAAAATAGGGGCCTACCACATTACGCATTAATAACTTAATTAATTATCTTTCAATAATCCAACTATAACACCCCGTGTTTCCAAAAGTCAAAGTCAAAGTCAAGATTGAAGTCAAAGGAAGAAAAGATCGCTAATTGCGATCTGTCTCTCCTTGCTCAATCCTTGTTTGACTTCTTTGAGGGTAGTTAATCTATTTTATGTTTACGTTAGTTCTATTATGTGGAGTAATTAATTACAATCGAAGTAATCGAAGTATATTTCTCGATGTGAACCGCTTTACGACTGTGAATAGTAGGAAGTAACAATGCGATAAAGTCAATCAATCAGTAATCGAACTAATCTAATCATCATCGAACTCGAATTGTGCAACTTTGGTGTTATTATACGTGTGTGTGTGCCTTATGTGTTACTTGTGCATGTTTACTTTATGTTATGTGTGGTAATCAATCGAAACTCGAATCGAAATCGAAACCCAATCGAACTCAATCGAAATCGAATTATGATAACTGGTGGAGAAGAGATAGTGCGAGATATAGATGTTTGTATCTTGATATAGTAGTTGGGATTAAAAGTAATTTGAATAGGAAACTCTATCGTATTCTCATCAATCGCAATCGAGATTGAAATATCAAAAATCGTCGCACCGAACACCCGAATCAGGCAGCTGATCGATCAGGCTACCAGCCGATCGAACAGCCAGCCGATCGGACTGCTGTCCGATCGGACAGGCTGTCCGATCGGACAGGCTGTCCGATCGTGCTGACCGACCGATCGGCCAGCCTTTACCTCTTTTGGCATCCTATGAATACCCTTGTCATTGTCAAACTTTCTACTTTTAGAAACCTCTGTCCGACCAGCACGCTTAGCTCATCCTTTTCTCAGATTTCTCTCGATTCCGGTAAGATTTCGTCCTAAATCTTGTACTTTCTTGATCTACACGCACTCCTACACCTTTCTATCTTTCAAATCTTAACTTTTAACCGTGAAACATCAAGATTCAAGTGTTCTAGGATGATGTCATCATGGTGTTCTTGAAGAACTCCATGTTTTGGCCTCAATCCATCAAGAATAACTTGGATCTAGCCGATTTCCACATAAACAAACAAAGATCTTTCATAGATCTAAACATTTTCACGGTGAAAAGGATTGAAAGACGGTTTTCCAACTTTCTTTCAACTCTTTTACACTCAATGCCTTCAAAACCGATAGAAACGGAGCTTGTGCCGACTTGCTAATCATTACGGTGGTTGCGTGACTCAAGATCCGGATTCTATCACGAGGTTCACCAATTTCGGGTTAAACTTAAGCTCCGTTCCGAATAGTTCACCGGCCGTATTTGGGTGGTTCCTGTCCGATCAGGAGAAACAAGTAAGAACGAGGGTTCTATGGTTCGACTCGTTGTCAAAACACCTCGATATAACGAAAAACAATCAGAACAGCCAAGTGTTAGACAAACAGGCTGATCAGGTCAGGATGCTGTCCGAACGGACAGCCAGCCGATCGGACAGTCAGCCGATCGACTGGCCAGACGATCGGCTAGTACATGGTCCCACGCTTGATTAGTTTATCCATTGAAGTTGAGTATTGAACGAACTGTTGTTCGATCGGACTACCGTCCGATCGGATTACTCTTCGGATCATGAGATACTATGCTTCAACACTTAATCGATTTTTCAACATGTTCGATGCACTAGGAGTGCCACCTGATCGAACAGCCGTCCGATCAGGTGACACCCTGCTGAGAACTTGTCTTGCTAAAAGTACCTAACCGATCGGGTTGCCGACCGATCGAACGACCGTCCGATCGACCGACCTGAAAGGTAAAGATACTTCAATGTTTTCAAATGCTACAATGAAAACTTCAAAAGTCAAACCATCATACACAAACACATCCTACTCAAAGGAAGAAATAATCCACTCGAACAGCCATCCGATCGGACTTCCGTCCGACCGGACAACTGTCCGAACGGACTGTCAACCGAACGGTCAGCCGTCCGATCGGACTACCGTCCGATCAACCAGCTTTCCGACCCTCCAACACTTGTTTTTCGTTTTACGAGTTGCTTAACGTTATGCTATCAAACCATTCAGGCTAACCCTACTCTCAAGCGCTCCCTTCAATCCATCAATCGCTGTGAGTATACTCGATCCCTTTTTGCTTTCAGCACTTTTGGGTGTTACATACGTTACCTATACGAAATCACATCGAACACACTACGCAACATTTTAAACGCTAACCGTTAGTGCATGTATTACGTGACTAAATGAATGCTTGTTGTTATGTTTACACGTGGAATGCTATATTCGAACGACCTGCGAGCTTTGAATGATAGGTTTCTGTATTCTGACGGCCTCTGTAATTGAATGCCCTATGTGTTTACGTGCTTATGTGCTTCTGTGACTACGTGAATCTGTGGTTTTGTGCCTATGTGTTTATGTGATACGTGCTTCAACGTGTTCCTGAGCTTTAGTAAGTAGTAGACGTGTGAGGTGAGATTCGATTTTGATGTGTCTGAGACCTACGACGATGTCTGTTGCAGACCATGTCGTCATCTGGATACCGAACCCCACTTACTCGCCAAGAAAAGAGAGACAAACGTCTTGCTGCTATCATCGCCAAGCAAGTAGCAAAGGCTGTGAGCGAAGTGTATGAGAATGTCAACAAGTCATCTGAGGAGTCGAGGACTGAAGCTCCCAAAGATCCTGCCAAAACTGTTTTCAGCTTCAAACAGTTCAAGGCATGCGGACCAAAGGAATTCACTGGAGAAGATGGCCCAACAGCTATGTTTCAATGGTTTGATTCCGTCGAAGTCACTCTGCGCCAAAGTGGCTGTCTAGAAAATCTCCGTACCCTAAACGCAACCGGCGTCTTCCAGTCCCGAGCTCTAGACTGGTGGACGGCCGAACGAAACAAACGCGGGAATGATGCAGCTTATGAGCTGACTTGGGAAGAGCTGAAAGCCATTATGATGGACGAATTCTGCCCTCCCCATGAATGCCAAAAGCTGGAGGATGAGTTTTGGAACATTAAGCAGAAGAATGGAGACAATGCTGCCCTGACTGCTCGCTTTAAGCAGCTTAGCATTATCTGTCCCGACCAAGTCAAGACGCCAGAGATAGCAATCAAGAAGTACATTCGAGCTCTACCCGACTGTGTTGCCAATTTTGTTCACGCCGCGAAGACCTCGTCAATTGAAGAGACTTGCTTGCTTGCTGTCGAAATCAACGACAAGCGGGTAAAAGCTGGTTTCTGGAATAAGCCCTCGAAGTCTCTGCATCAAGCCACCACCGCACCGACCGCCGACACTGCCACTGCTCAACCGTCCAAGTCATCACGCCGCAAGAAGAAGCACAACAACAACAGCTCCAACAACAAAAACTGTGCTGACACTACCACTGCTGCTCCTCATCTGCAAGCCGTACCGGCCCAGCAGCAGTCTCATCATCGACCAGCACCAGTTACTCAAGCGCCGCCAGCAAAGCGTGCATACACAGGTCCCCACCGCTCTGCCCGACATGCTCATATCATCATCCGGTGGGTCTCGCCTGTCGTTTCTGCGCTCATTGCAATTTGTATGGTCATTTCACTGCCAACTGTCGCTATGGTCCCCGTAACATCACAGCTCTTGCCACTGCTCATCAAGCTCTACTCCCAGCCCCGCAAGGCCAACAAGCAACTCAGGCACCCGTGATCAATGCTCGAGTCTGCTTTGCATGTGATGATCCCAACCATTTTGCAAACATGTGCCCGAACAGGGTTGTGAAGCAAGAGCCCCAGCAGCAGCAGCAACAGCCTCAGCAGCAGCAACAAGCAGCACACGCCAGAACCTTCAACATCAATGCTCGTCAAGCCCAGGCTGACAACAACGTGGTTAATGGTACGTTCCTTGTGAATGGTATTTATGCATCGTGTTTGTTTGATACTGGAGCCGATAACTGCTTTGTGTCGTTTGAATTCGAGAAGCTCCTTAGTCGTAAACGCTCTTATTTGCCCTCGTCATTCGAAGTTGAAGTCGCTACTGGAAGAACTGTCGCCGTTAATTCTGTTCTTCGTGATTGTATCCTCGAGCTCAACAATCACATCTTTCCAATCGACCTTATTTCGATGCACCCGCGGTTTTCATGGATCTGATGAATCGCGTGTGTAAGCCATATCTTGACCGTTTCGTCATCGTGTTCATCGACGATGTCTTGATTTATTCCAAGTCGAAGGCCGAACACGCGCAACATCTACGTTTGGTACTCGAGCTACTCCAGGGGAATCAACTCTATGCCAAGTTCTCCAAGTGTGAATTCTGGCTGGAAGAGGTTTAGTTTCTGGGTCACATCGTTAATAGTCAAGGTATTCATGTCGATCCTGCGAAGATTGAAGCAGTTAAGAGTTGGATTACACCTAAGAACCCGTCTGAAGTCCGTTCCTTTCTCGGATTAGCGGGCTATTATCGACGATTTATCGAAGGATTCTCAAAAGTCGCTGTGCCTCTTACCGCCCTTACTCATAAGGACAAGTCTTTTGTTTGGGGAACTGAACAAGAGTCTGCTTTCCAAACCCTCAAGCATAAGCTTTGCAATGCTCCTATTCTCACATTGCCCGACAGAAACAACGACTTCATTTTCTACTGTGATGCTTCCAACCTCGGTCTCGGTTGTGTTCTCATGCAATGAGACAAGGTTATAGCTTACGCTTCTCGACAGCTCAAAATCCACGAGAAGAACTATACAACCCATGATCTCGAGCTAGGCGCGGTTGTTTTTGCTTTAAAGATTTGGCGACACTACCTATATGGTACCAAGTGTACGATCTTCACCGATTATAGGAGCCTGCAACATATCTTTGATTAGAAAGAACTTAATATGCGTCAACGCCGATGGGTAGAACTTCTTAACGATTACGACTGTGAGATTCGTTATCACCCAGGCAAAGCTAATGTTGTTGCCGACGCGCTCAGCAGACGGAGTTATTTGCTCAGCATTCGTAATACCCAAGCCCCACACGATCTCGAAACCCTCATCCGCGAAGCCCAGCATGCTTGCTTTAATGAATGCACCTTGAAGAAATAGAGAATCTATCACGATGGAGCTCAGCTTGTCAGCAAATCGAATGGGATCTTCTATTTTCTGGACCGACCGATTGGCCAGCCTTTACCTATTTTGGCATCCAATAAATACCCCTGTCATTGTCAAACTTTCTACTTTTGGAAACCTCTGTCCGACCAGCACGCTTAGCTCATCCTTTTCTCAGATTTCTCTCGATTCCGGTAAGATTTCGTCCTAAATCTTGTACTTTCTTGATCTACACGCACTCCTACACCTTTCTATCTTTCAAATCTTAACTTTTAACCGTGAAATCATCAAGATTCAAGTGTTCTAGGATGATGTCATCATGGTGTTCTTGAAGAACTCCATGTGTTGGTCTCAATCCATCAAGAATAACTTGGATCTAGCCGATTTCCACATAAACAAACAAAGATCTTTCATAGATCTAAACATTTACACGGTGAAAAGGATTGAAAGATGGTTTCCAACTTTCTTTCAACTCTTTTACACTCAATGCCTTCAAAACCGATAGAAACGGAGCTTGTGCCGACTTGCTAATCATTCCGGTGGTTGTGTGACTCAAGATCCGGATTCTATCCACGAGGTTCGCCGATTTCGGGTAAAACGTTAAGCTCTGTTCCGAACAGTTCACCAGCCGGATTTGGGTGATTCCTGTCCGATCAGGAGAAACAAGTAAGAACGAGGGTTCTATGGTTCGACTCGTTAAAACACCTCGATATAACGACAAACAATCAGAAGAGCCAAGTGTTAGACGAACAGGCTGATCAGGTCAGGATGCTGACCGATCGGACTGCTTTCCGAACGGACAGCCAGCCGATCGACTGGCCAGCCGATTGGCTAATACATGGTCCCACACTTGATTAGTTTATTCATTGAAGTTGAGTATTGAACGAATTGTTGTTCGATCGGACTACCGTCCGATCGGATTACTCTTCGGATCATGAGATACTATGCTTCAACACTTAATCGATTTTTCAACATGTTCGATGCACTAGGAGTGCCACCCGATCGTACTGCCGTCCGATCAGGTGATACCCTGCTGAGAACTTGTCTTGCTAAAAGTACCTAACCGATCGGGTTGCCTGCCGATCGAACGACCGTCCGATCGACCGACCTGAAAGGTAAAGATACTTCAATGTTTTCAAATGCTACAACGAAAACTTCAAAAGTCAAACCATCATACACAAACACATCCTATTCAAAGGAAGAAACAATCCACTCGAACAGCCATCCAATCGGACTTCCGTCCGACTGGACAACTGTCCGAACGGACTGTCAACCGAACGGTCAGCCGTCCGATCGACCAGCTGTCCGACCCTCCAACACTTGTTTTCCGTCTTACGAGTTGCTTAACGTTATGCTATTAAACCATTCAGGCTAACCCTACTCTCAAGCGCTCCCTTCAATCCATCAATCGCTGTGAGTATACTCGATCCCTTTTTGCTTTCAACACTTTTGGGTGTTACATACGTTACCTATACAAAATCACATCGAACACACTACGCAACATTTTAAACGCTAATCGTTACCGCATGTATTACGTGACTAAATGAATGCTTGTTGTTATGTTTACACGTGGAATGCTGTCTACCTGCCTTAACGACGATAGTACTATAGTTTGGACTCAGCACCCGTTCACACGGGGGTTGTTAAGGACAATTACTTGCATGGATTACGGTGGTAATCATGTATTGCGAATTGCCTCGGGCAGTCAACCCGCAGTCATTGGTATCGATAGATCCATGTCGATAATTAACATGCTTCGTTTTCCTCTGTGTACGTGCTGGTTATGCGTAAACTATTTCGAACTCTATTATGCTATTATCAAACTTGTATGCTCACCCTTTACATTTTATGTATTGAATTTATTTTAACGTATGTGACAGGTGTTTAAGATGCTTATCTGCTAGGAAAGCGAAGCTAGAATAAAGCTCTCGAGCCCAACAAATAGTTGTCTGTAGTGGTCAAATTAAGGGTCTCTAGAAGCAGATAAACAATTGCTGTTTAATTAAATCTGAGTTGTCGGAACAGAATATTTGCCTGGATTTTGTCTGTAATAATTTATTTTACTGTTTGAGATACGGTATGGGACGTATTATTTAAATTGAATAGTAAAGATAAATGTTATGGAAACTTCTGGACAATCTGTTTCGCTCAGTGCCATGCCCCGATGATTCCACCATCGGTTGGGGTGTGACAACCCTTTAGGATTGTATCCTTGCTGACACAAACTACTGGCTTGAGGGTAACTTCACCTTCAAAAGAGGGACCTACTACTATAACTAAGACAATCTTTTAAAAAGTGCAAAAATGCGGAAATAATCAAAGGTTACACTAAAGGGGAGTCGGATCCAAGTGATTCATCTTGTCTATATGTTTTTATTTTCAGCATTTTTAGTTTTTATTTTCATGTTTAAACCTTTTTCTAAAATTTTGATTTGATTAGACGTTGAGGATAAACCGGTATTAAAAGCTCTTGTGTCCTTGGACGACCTCGGTATCTTACCAACGTTATACTACGCTCACGATGGGTGCACTTGCCCATATGTGTGTTTAGTGTTAGTACAATATCGTGTTTTATAAATTTAAAAGTTGACTAAAGTGTAAAAAGGCCTAAAATATACATTAAAATATATACACACCAACACACATCACCTCCTCCAAACCCGACCACCCCCAAATCGAAACCCTCATGTTATTATTGAGTGGATTCAGGTTATGTGACTAATTTGTTTACTGTTGTTTTGCACTTGTGATTCAGTTATGTAACTGGTTGATGGTGGTTGTGTGTGTGAGGGAGATAGAGACAGAACTAAAAAGGGGGGGGGGGGTTATGTGGCAGCAGCTTCTTCTAAATCCAGAACCTTCATCATTACCTCTCCATCTCAGTCACAAATATGGATTAGGGTATTTGGTGGAATGTGAAGATATTGGGTGGTCAAACTTTATTAAGTTTTATTATTTTAATTAAAATAAGTTATAATAAATTCATAATGACTAATTTACCCCTGCAGAAAATGACAAAACATCACTATTTAATTTAAGAAATCTGACCTAATTTCACTTTTGGACTAAAATAGCAATAAAAATGAAACCACATGGATCCAGATTTAAAAAGTTTGAGATTTGGATTAAAATGGCAAAACTGCCCAAACCACAGGGACCAAAATGACAGTTTACTCTTATTTTTAAAAAAGTAAAAATCATGTTATATACCATTTTAGTAAACTGGTCTAATCATGTTTTATACACATATCTGTTGTCAGCGGTTTATAAAAGTGGTTAGATGTTCAAGCTTTTTAAAGAATTTAAAGTTGAATCTCCAATGTTTACATGCCACTTAATGCATATTACCACTCCATTGAACAAAGATAGCAAATTAATTGGGAATGGTAACCAAACGTATACTTGAATTGGTTAACAATTCATCTCAACCATCATTCACCATAATTTATACATTCTCAACTCTTTTGTTATGTTGTCGGTGATGTCTAACCTTCTCACCTTTTGTGATATGTTTTTCATCTTGCTAAGACCATGTGGTATGGCGGGGCTTGGATTGAGCATTTGGTGACACGTAAATCTTGAATATTACAAACCCAAAGCCAAATTTTTTAGGGGTATGGTGGGGCTTGGGTTGGGCGTGGCTGGGCGGCGTGGCCTAGCCACATCAACATTTTTTTATATATATTTTTATTTATAACTACATAAAAAATAAACATACATATTTTTTTTAAAGGGGAAATGCCACAGAAATGTAACCAAGTTTGCTTATTGTTCTAATTAAATCATCCAAACTTTATTTGTCTTTCTAAAATAACTAAACTTACGTTTAATATTCAAATAGTGTGTAATTACCAGGTCATCAGGTCACCATTTTTTTTCTTATATTTTAATGTTTATCTGAATGTATTATTTATATTAGAAAGAAAAATCAAATTTTAATCATTCATAGATCTAAATTTATGGATTAACTTAAATTCTATCAGTTCATCTTAAAGAAAAATCAAATTTACATGTCCCTAAAAAATCAAATAGTTTCTCAAAGCAAATCCTATCAGTTCATCTTAAATTCAAATCCATAATTAAAATCCTTTCAAAAGCGTTTGCTGATTCATCTATCACATATCTATTCATGGATCGCTTCCCAAATCAAATCCATTGTTAGCACACCGATTCTTGCAAATAAAAATCGATTGTTGGCTTGTTGCAAAATGATATTTTTTTCTTGTTGCAAATTGATTCTTGCAAACTGATATATATTTTTTTTTCTAAGAATGACATTTGGATACAAGGTTCACATAGTATTTCTGTTGGATTTGGTGGGTAAGTTGTTTGAAAATATTTAGGGTTTCAAACGAATCAAACAATGTTTTAATATCTTTTACAGTTTGATTTATGTTTAGTAAACAAAGATGGTGATGAACTATTAGCCTTCAGGTTTGTTGTCTTCCAGCCATGGTTGTTTGGAATAATTTTTCACAATTAACAAAAAAAGGTTTGGGGGGGTTTGATGAATAAAATCGATAACTGGATTTGATGAATAAAATAAAAAATAGGTTTGGTAATTTCATTAATATATAATGGGTTTTAATAATATAAAAATTACTACTTTTAACGACTAAGTAAATATATATATATATATATATATATATATATATATATATATATATATATATTTCTAAATATAAAATAAAAAACGTCATTGTTAGTTAATCTATGTAAGTATAAAAAATAATGACCTGACACGTCATCAAGCTTACCTGCTAACCCACAAATTACGCGACATTGGAACAACATATAATACTTGAGTGACTTTAGAATGACAAAAAAAGTTTGAGTGAGTTTAGTAGAACAAAATGAAAACTTGGTTACTATTTTGTAAAGTTACTCCTTTTTTAAAATACATAAACATACATAATAATTATCAAAATAAAAAACAGTCATTCTTCGTCGTCTTTGTCGGTTTCGAACCCAGAAATCGTTGAAACATGTTCCACCAAATCAGCTCGAAGGTTCTGATGTATATCCCTTGACTTTATTAAAAATTCATTTGTCGCTTTATCTTCGTCTGTTACGTTACCTGGTTGGGGGTCATCATCATCATAGTAGGTTACGGCCGCTCTACCTTCATCCTCCAAAATCATGTTGTGAAGAATGATACATGTGTACATCACGTTTCCAATTTGATCCTTGTCCCATAGTCGACAAGGCATTGCCAATATTCGCCACCTTTTCTTCAAAACACCGAATGCTCGCTCAACGTCTTTATGAGCAGCCATCTGGACCCTGTTAAACTTAATCTCTTTGGATCTGAGATACCGTGTCTTGTGAACGATTTTACGAAAACCCCCCACTCTAGGTAAATCCCATCAACTAGGTAGTACCCGTACACGTACTCAACCCCGTTTACAAAGAAACTTCCTTTGGGTCCTATACCATTTACCCGATCATTGAAAAGAGGCGAGTGGTTTATGATGGTAATATCATTATGTGAACCTGGCATACCGAAGAACGCATGCCATATCCAAAGATCTTGGGACGCAACCGCTTCAAGCATGATGGCTGGCACCCCGTGAAATCCACTAGTGTGAGCGCCTTGCCATTGGGTAGGACAAAGTTCCCAAGGCCATTTCATACAATCTAAACTACCTAGCATCCCGGGTAGCCCATGATAATCTGCGTGATGTTCCAATATTTGTTGCATGTCACTGAAGGAGGGCTTTCTCAAATATTTTTTCCTATAAAGTTCTAGAATACACGAACAAAAGTTGTGAGAGTTTCTCTAGCTACACGTGCAGACATTTTTAAATAGTCATCCATAATGTCCGAACTATTGTCGTGCGCTAACTGCCTAAGTGCGGCCGTGACCTTTTGCCACGTACTAAATCCTAATTGCCCGGTGACATTGGGTTTTTGTTGGAAACAAACATATTTCTCCTCAAGATCTCTAGATATTCTTAAAAATAAGTTTCTACTCATACGAAAACGACGCCAAAACATTTTTTCATCATACTTAGGTTCCGCTGAGAAGTAATCGCTTACCAACAAATCGTTAGCGGTGTGTCGTTCACGAGCGATGTACCTTCTCCTCCGTTTAGGTTGTTGAGTCTCTTCCTCATCGTCTTCGTCTTCCACGATAGCTTTCACCACCGCCACGATCGTTTGTAGAAATATTTCCGCACTATCGTCAGATGATGATGACGATTCACTATAACTTGAAGAACTCATGGCAATATTGTGTTTTATGTGTTTGATATTGTGTGAGAAAAATGTTAAATGTGGTAAGTATTTATAAAGGAATTTTTTTTAAAGTAGCCCCCAACGGCTACTTTTAATGGGCCAATCACAATCCGCCAACTCACCTTGCTCCCCCGCCCCACGCCCGGCTTGAAAGCCAAGCCCCAAGGGGCCACGCCCCAACCCAAGCCCCATACCCCACGGCCTAAACTAGTGATTATGTTAACA
This sequence comes from Helianthus annuus, assembly GCF_002127325.2. Classification (NCBI taxonomy): domain Eukaryota; kingdom Viridiplantae; phylum Streptophyta; class Magnoliopsida; order Asterales; family Asteraceae; genus Helianthus; species Helianthus annuus. The sequence goes on along the minus strand of NC_035443.2, from coordinate 181,215,277 downwards.
ACACAATGCAGGGCTATTCCTAAGTTTTTGTAGACCCTAACCAAACTATAAAGTGGGGGGGGCCTTAATTTCGTCGATAAACTCTCCTTCAAATTCCGACGTCATGGGTGATTACCCTTACTAAACTCTCCTCCAATTTCGTCGATAATCTCTCCTCCATTTTGTGATTGGAAATGAGAACGATGATTGCCGGCTGTATTTAGGGGCTTTATGCCGCTAAATATTGATGATTAGGTTGATGGTTGTTGTGTTGTAATAGTTGGAAATCAAGGCGAAATTGGTTTTGAAACTTGACCTGTTTTGCTAAACAATATTTATTTTAGAATACTCCAATGAAAAACCAGTTTAGTTTTGAAATAAATGTATTTATTTGGGCCTAATACGTATACTATATATAAAAACTTCCCAAAAACTTAAAGGTCTTTATTTTTGATGATCCTAGGACCGTGCCTAAATTGCCAAGTCTAAGAAGCCGGCTCTAACACATGTTTAGGCACGGCCCTAACACTATGTAATGTATGTTTTTATCAATAAAGAACGTTATTGGGGAAGGAGACAGAAGGTAAATCATTATACTAGGGGTGTGTAAAATTGTCAATATAGGTTGGTACAAACAACGTAGTAAAGTGCGTACTTGCGGTCAAATTCCTTTTGACGTCTCTTTCTTTTAGTAAACCATACAATACATTAATCTATAAGTTCCTTATAAAATTTAAAATATCGAATCTATCAATTTTTTTAAAAACATTGCGGTACGGGTACCCCGACCTGCTCTATGTGAATCCGCCCCTGTGTATGTTACATTTCTCATACATTGAACATTGTATTATCTTCATTTAGCTTTAGTTTTCTAACACGAATTAAATGGAATCTTCTGTATTTTATCACCAAAACATTATATTACACGAGAATACACGAGCCAAAGCCGATACGTGAATGTGATTCCGTGTATAACTTCTTTGAATGTTATTCTTAGGACATAAGATGGATAATTGAGCCAAAGTACATACTCAACCCTAGCTATATACGTAACTAATTACCGACATGGTTATAGAGGTATGTCACATCCCAAAAAGTAGTACATTCATTATTATATATTTTATACCAACATGGCTATCGGGGTATATGAGTGTATCACATCCTAAAAAATTACTAGTTGCATGTAACTTTAGGTTTTATCTAATTTCATGTCTAACTGTAAAAAATACATTGAAATGTAGAATCCTAATCCGTTTGGTACTTCTAAAAATTCATGATTATAAAAAAATTCTCGTAATAAGAAAAAATATTACATAACGAACAAATTTTACATTTGACATTAACACTTGTATATATACATACATAATGAAATTGTAATGTACAATATGCCTTATCGTATGAGCGTACGAGATTTGAAGTTCGCACGTTATAAACTTTATAACTAAAAACTCGCATATTGTAAAATATAAAAAATAGCATGTTGAAACTGAAAAAGTCACATGTTGAAATATAAAAAATAGCATGTTATAAGAAAAAAAAAATCGCATGTTGTTCAAAGAAACTTAACTCGCATGTTATGAACCATTATTCGCATGTTGATACTGCATCTCGTATGCATCGTACGTTATGACAATTTGTACAATAACCGGCCTCTACATACATACATATATATATATATATATATATATATATATATATATTGAAAGTGTAAAATACAATATTGTTTAACGTACAAGCGTACGCTGTAAAATTACACACGTTGTAAAATGCAAAACCCTAGTCACGCATGTTGAAAAACCATAATCAAACATGTTATCCTTATGTAATGAAGCATGTTATAATTATGTAATGAAGCATGGTTTTCAACATGCGTGATTATGTCTTTTCAAGATGTGTGATTATGGTTTTTCAACATGCGTGATTAGGGTTTTGAGTTTTACAACGTGCGTAATTTGACAACGTACGCTCGTACGTTAAGGAATATTGTACGTTAATCGGTCTCTCTCTGTATATACCGAAATTAGAAATGTTTATGATTTTCTCTGTCTATTAGTTTAACAACATTATCTACCGTTAAATTAAAAGAAAGATTTTGTATTGAATTCTTTTTGGCATTATTAGTCCTATTGCACACGTAGTTGTGACCATATTGAAATAAATGTTTAATAATAAGCACTCAACATCATAAGATCACTGGGATCTTATATATGTTGGCTAACTAACTATCACAGTATCTTGGCCTTTTAAAACAATATAATATAGATAAATGATAAATAATGTCTATTATGGGTTATTTGATGTTTTGATTTGGATGTATGTGTATGTTTGTTTTGATTTTGAATTTTCATAAATTGATACATTTTAAAGCTTTGTAAAGAATATAAATTGGTAAGAAATGGTAGCATATAACTAGTTACAAAAGGCAAAACAATGGGAAAGCGGTAGCAAAATGGTGAGAAAAAAACCGGTAACAAAACTGTAACAAAAAACGGTAGCTAAACCATGACAAAAAAAAAGCGATAGCAAAACTGTAACAAAAAGCGATAGCAAAACTGTAACAAAACTACAGTACCAAAAACGGTAGCAAAAAATAAAATGGTAGCAAACCGATGACAATAGTTGAATTGCTATGTGTGTATTTCTTACCGAGTTTTTGGTAGCAAAAAGGTGGCAAAAGGGCAATTGCCACCGTTTTGCGACCGAAAACGTGGTGGCAAAAAACCAATTTTCTAGTAGTGTGAAAAATATTAACCATAACCATAACCGATAATCGGTTAACCGTTGTTCCGTTAACCATTGGTTATGGATTGGTTTCGGTTAATTATCCAATGTATATAAAACCTGTAAAATATAAACTTATGAATATAAAACTTGCCAAATTATATAGATACCACATGCGTATTGGGCCTTCAATTGGTAAATTGATTAAAAAGCTAAAAAAAATCTATTATTACATTACACGGAGTTTGGTAAATTGATTATATATATACGTTTGGTAATCGGTTCGATTAAGTTATTTTTTGTTTTAGATATATGATTAACCGAAACCTAAAATTGGTTATTCAAAAAACAAAAACCGAACCATCGGTTATTGTTTTGGTTTGGTTAATTCGGTTATTCGGTTTCAGTTTTGGTTAATTCGGTTTTATGCACACCCCTAAATTGTAAACTCTTAGTATAATACACATAAATATGTCACCAATTAGTAGATAACACATCAAAAAAAAAATATAGGGTTACATGATCATGGTACGTATACGTACCCAAAGCATGGGTCAGCCATGGGATATCGAGAAACGATATAGAAGAATCTAATTTGGTCAGGACACTAAGGGGTTATTTGTCTTTTTTCAAGAAGAGCTTCATGGCCTCTTATGTTTGTGTCGCACAGATCACGTGTAGACCTTTGGGTCTGAAGACTGTTTGTTTTCTCGAAGACCTTTCATTAAAAAAGATATGTGCGTCCTCTTTTTGGTGCAGATGTGGACTCTCCCTTTCTAACCTCTTTTCCTCCCCTATTTTCAAAACACAGACTCCTCCTCCCACACAAACCTAGCACCTTCTTCTCCACCCTTCCTCCTCCCAACCGCCACCTCCACATCTCTGCCACCTCCACAGCGCCGCCGTCACCTCCAAATGAATTATCCGGTTCTAACAAGATTGATTCTAGGGTTTCAGATAGTTTACTGAGTGTAGAAACATCCGATGGAAGAATAGAGGGTTCAATGCCACTACTTTCGCTTATAATATCGGTTGAATCAGAGAACCCAGTTCGAATATAAGTCATCGGAGTCACCCCTGTAACCAATTGGTGAAAACAATTGGAACCCATGAAAGAAATTGATTAAGAACCGATCAAGAACGGTGGGTGTTAAAATTGGGGATGACCCATAATGGATTTGAGTGTTAAGAAGCTATAAAGAACATGAATCTTGAATAAAGTTTGAGATTTTTCTTGGGGAATATGAAGGTAAAGGGTGATGGGTCAACTAGGGTTTGTTTGAGTGTTGTATACATGTGGAGGAAGAAAGGGAAGAGGACAAGTTAAAATTCAAGATGCAAGTGTATATAATATATATATATATATATATATATATATATATATATATATATATATATGTATATATCATATCTGTGATGAAGTCAGAGAGTGAGATGTGGAGGTGATGACGATTGAAGAAAGGGAAGAGACAAGTTGAGTTAATCTTGTTAGAACCGGATAATTCATTTGGTGTTACTTTTGAGTTTTTTGGTGTTAAATTTAAGAAATTTTGTGGTTTGTTGCTGAATTTTGGTGTTACTTTTGAGTTTTTTGGTATTAAATTTCAGAAATTTGATGGTTTGTTGCTTAATTTTGATGTTAAATTTTATAAATTTGTTGGTAGTTTGCTGAATTTTTGATTAATATTCATGCATATTATGTTGTTTTAACAGGTTGCAGAAGTTAAAAAACATACAGTTTTTTTCTTGCACACTGCAGATTTTGGTCCACCTCTCAGCTACAGATGTGGTCCGCAGACTGCAGACGTTTTACCTCTGGAAAAACAAACAACACCTAAGATCTCAATATATTTTCCATTTTTGTCAAATTACACTTCATTGCTATACAAATTTGTACATAAATACGTGAATTCTCTAATCCATTTGGCTTACAAATGTATGTATACATGTATACTTATGTCGGAAGTACCAAGACTCGTCAAAAGAAGAAAGGTGCGTTACAGGGCAGACGATCACTTATCCGACTTGATAACATTTTTAGTTACTTATAAACATGTCGAATTATAGTTTAAGGCAATTATAATTATCATATTTTTAGGAATATAAAGTAAAATGTAATATTTGTATAGGGGAAGGTTTAAATGAGAACGCTAAATATTGTGAGAACCGAGAGAATAAATAAAAAAAATCGCGAGAACTTGGTCAAAAACAATTCAAATTCAAATTTTTTTCTACACTTATCATTATTATTCGAATATAATGTTAGAAATTTAATTTACACGTTTAAGTTTACATGAATTCGTAAATAAAGAAAATTTATACATGTGTAAGTTTGCCATTTACACATGTGTAAATCTGTTATATTTACACATGTTTAAAAACTCTAAAGAGAGTGATTTTGAAAGGAGAAATGAATTATTTGATGTTGTAAATTCTTTTTTGATGTTGTATCTTAATTACAATGAGATTTGTATAAAAAATTGGTTTTGATTGGTTTTTTCATTTGTTCTCACGGTTCTCGCAATATTTAGCGTTCTCAAGATAGCCCTCCCTCATTTATATATATTTTAATTATAGGTGAAAATTGTTATTAAATTGTGTAGAATATATAGTGAATGGAACACATGAACCACCAAAGTGCCGGTGGTATAGTGGGGGTCTTCTTCTTTCTCCTAAAGTTATGACCAAATATTTTTATTGTCTTTATGGGATTAAAGCTGGTCCTCGATCCATGCCTTCACCCACAAGAAAAACATTTTTTTCCTTTTCTTTTGTTTTTATTAAAAAACTGCAATAACTATTTTTTATTTAGCTGCAAACGCACATCCCCCTAAAATGTTATCCATTTTTTGGGACAAGCCAACAGAAATTTGGTATGATAAACATATGATATCATAATGTGACGGGCTAAATAATTGAAGGTCGGAATGTTATGGGATGTGTTTGAACGCTTGAATTGCTGGTTAATCCGGGATTTTATTCGGGACAACCCCAACAGATAAAAAGGTATACGTGCAACGAACACACCACTGGTTGAGAGCTGTCTTGGACTCATCAGAAGAATGGCGCTAGATCTCAATCAGTGGTGCGTTTGTCGCATAGACACGGCTAAGCATGTACACCTTCTTATCCATTGAGGCCATCCCGGATAAAGTCCTATACTAGCCAGCAACCCAAACGTTCAAACACAGCCCATAGCATTCATACCTTCAAATATTTGGCCATAGCATCCACAACAAAAATTTAATTAGTAATATTTATTTGCGCCTTTAACCTTTGTATTATTGGACCAGGCCCAACTACTTTGGGCTTTGATTATTCTGGGTTCAAACTGAATATGGCCAAGACCAACACCATGTTTTGAAGCAACTTTTAACAATTTCTTTATAACTATTGTTTATATTTGGAGTGGTAAACTTGTTACATGAACTTGATTTCTTATGACACGACTCATTTTATTCACAAGTTGCACCTTAAAGAGGCGTTGGTTCGTGAGTTCGTTAAAATTCAATATTATCTAATTGGACTAGAGGACATCGATATCTTTCTAACTCGCTTTGTAGAAATCGTTTAAACTGGAATTTGAAACCGCCGCCATCATTCATTGACGTAACCATCACCACCGCCACCATCATTACCGCAGCCACCCTCATCGCCACCCACTACCTTCACCATCGACACCACCAACATTGCTACCACCACGACACCACATTCCAACTTCTTTAACAAAGTAACAAATCATGACTCCTTTATTAACCAAATGGAGACTTTCGATTCAATATATAGGTCTTTTAAATTCCATTTCAATTCTTTTGAAGAAAATCAAGAATCAACCGCCTCCACACTTTACTTTCATCAACTAGTCATGATTAAAGATCATAACTGCATCTAAAAACACTTGTTTTATACTCCGTTCAACAATAAGGGGTTGTTTGGCAATCTTTATGTCAGCAAGTGCTAAGTGTTGAACTAGTAAGAGACTCTAAACCAACCATCAAGAGTACGACGATGCGGTGGTGGTTGATGGTGGAGCAAGTGTAGTGGGTGGAGAACGTGGTGCGTGAGTGGTCAGGTGAGGGTTATGAATAGTGGTGCACAAAAAACCCGAACCCGGACCCGGACCCGAAAAAAAAACCCGGAACCGGGTATTATAAAACCCGGGTTTTTTATACCCGAACCCGAACCCGACCCGACCCGTAGGGTAGGGACCGGGTATGCATATTTGATCTAAAACCCGAACCCGGAACCGGGTTTTTTTATACCCGGTTTATACCCGAAACCCGGTTTTATAAATACCCGAACCCGAACCCGGAACCGGGTTTTATAAATACCCGGAACCGGTTTTTAAAAAAACCCGATTTTGATGTAATCTTGTTTAATTATGTATGCATTAAGACTTCTAGTTCTTATGATTTAACAAAATTATGTATGCACTTTGATGTAATCTTGTTTAATTATTAGGTTTCTAATGATATTTGCCACTGCTACTTAATTATTTAGTATATTTCATTACAAGTGGAAACAAATATGCCAATATATGTTGGCCCTTCTATTTTCTTTGTTTGTTTAATATCATTATTAGTTTTTGTATTTAATAAATTGTGCCTCTGTTTATAAAGTTCAAGAATAACCACATGAAGAACTATAAATTGTGCCTCTGTTTATAAATTGTGCCTCTGTTTATCAATAGATTTGATGTCTATGTGTGAGAGTTATGTTTGATACATTTTATAAGCATAGTTCCGGTCAGGTTTTTTTAATACCCGGTGCGGGTTTTTTCCCAACCCGATGCATACCCGAACCCTACCCGATGAATACCCGAACCGGACCCGAACCCGGAAATAGGGTATTATAATACCCGGTTTTATAAAACCCGACCTGAACCCTACCCGAACCCGGGTATATAGGGTATACATTTTTGGTAGAGAACCCGGACCCGGACCCGACCCGGTTTTTAAAAAAACCCGATTTTGTAAAACCCGATCCTACCCGAACCCGATCCTACCCGAAACCCGGTTTTTAAAAAAAACCGATTTGTGCACCACTAGTTATGAACACATGTGGAGGGACAAAGGGGTAAAATTTTCATTGAGCAACATTTAAAACTTAATGGGTAAGAGGCTTGCTGTCTGATTCGAAGACGACCTTCTGGTTGACCAAACACACTTAATGTTGACTGATTCATCTTAATCTACCTTTTAGTGGAATCATTAAGAGGCTACCAAACAACCCCTAAGTCTTTGAAGGTCCAACTAAGAGAAAACATCAAGAGTACATAACATTGGCTAGAGAACTAGAATAACAAAAACAAGAGAACTAGACTTTCAATTCAAATACATGTTTAACAAGTGATGGTTTGCATATAACAAAAGCAAGAGCACTAGAAATTGAAATGATGATCAATCTCCACTTGCACATCCCTTGCAACCGCAATGCACACACTCGATCACCTTTTCTTCTCTCAGATGTTTGGGTACTCGACAAACACACGTCGTGTTGAAGTTGTGATCGCGTGGTTGAATGCATCTTAAACAACAAAGTCGTTCATACCCGGGCTGAAATTTAGAAATCAAAACATGAGAATGCGTTGTAACATAAAACGTATGTTAATTAACGGACATAGTATTCACCGTTCATGATGAGTAAATGCAGCAAAATGGGCACAATGAGTATAGTTATAAAGAGACTTTTGTATGAGTTGGGTCGGTTTAACCTAAATAACAACTTTTATCCATGAAAGTTATACTTTCTAGTTAGAGTTAATTACTGTTTTCGTCCCTATGGTTTGTTAAAAATCACTATTTCAGTCCATTAGTTTAAAAATTGTGATTTCAGTCCCTGTGGTTTCACTTTCGTAACCATTTCAGTCCTTGTGGTTTCACTTTCATAACCATTTCAATCCATTATTCTGTTAAGTACAAGGACTTAAATGGTTACGAGGTGGACTGAAGTGGTTACGAAAGTGAAACCACAGGGACTGAACTCACAATTTTTAAACTAATGGACTGAAATAGTGATTTTTGACAAACCATAGGGACGAAAACAGTAATTAACTCAGTTAGTTATAAACAGTTAAGTGTACAAATACAATCACAAGAAACATATATTTCATTTCAATAATAATAATAATACAATGATTTAGGAGGTTTTGTGTTTTGAAAATACAAAAGGAGACAAATGTTGGAATGTTTAACATGAAAGATGGCACCGGTCAATCTATTTGTCAAAAGTGGAAATTAAAAAATACGGTGGGTCGATGCCAAACACCTTTTGTCAAAAAAGAATATTTTAAATAAATACTCAATGCGTCACGAATGGGTGCAAGTGTGCAACAAATGTCGTTACACTAACGAAACATGCTTAAAAGAGATTATTTAAATTTTTTATTTTAGAAAAATGCTTTATGAAGACTTTTGACCCATTTGACAAGTTTCTAGTAACCACTAAGACTAAAGCTATTTAACCTATTTTACCCATTTGACCGGTTAGTGATGAAACATAGCCCGAATTGACCCATATACAATTAAATGGGTTAAAACTTAGAAAAAATTACAAGTTTTGTCCTTTATCTTTATACCACTTTTCAGGCGGTGTCCTTTTTAACAAATGTTGACAGGCGATGTCCTTTACTAGGTATTTTGTTGCAAGTTTAGTCCTTTACACCCAACCCAGTCCTGTTAATTGTTGGGTGTAAAGGACTAAACTTGCAACAAAATACCTAGGTAAAGGACTAAACTTGCAACAAAATACCTAGTAAAGGACACCGCCTGTCAACAATTAACAGAGTTTTTTAACTGGGTTGGGTGTAAAGGACTAAACTTGCAACAAAATACCTAGTAAAGGACACCGCCTTTCAATATTCGTTAAAAAGGACACCGCCTGAAAAGTGGTATAAAGATAAAGGACAAAACTTGTAATTTTTCCTAAACTTAAAAGTACTGCCTCTATGTATCCCATGGGCCATGGTATTTACGAAATAACAGATAAGAGCGACAGATGGATTTTATCAGGGCATCGCATAAACTCGGTAAACGTCAATGAAAAAAAATATATGAAAGAAAGACAGTAACTTGCCTTTTTCCATTTGGCAATGATATTACGATCAGCATACCCCTGATCCAAGCAAAATTCATACAGCTCAGCCGAAATTTCTTTCCTACGATGATAAAGATCAAAGATGTAGCGGCTCTTCTGGTGTGCAATTTTAAAGATTGGCCACAAAGCCTCACATTTTCTCTTTCCGTCATGTGGATCATTCTCAGCTATACATTTAAAAAAAAGTAACAAATATAAGTACTCAATCCACCGTATATATAAATCGTATATACAGTGAACAAGGTTAACAGCATATAATAGCCAAGGGCGTAGCTTTCAAGGGGCCGGGAGGGGCGCCCGACCCCCCGAACTTTTCGCTCAGTAGTGTTATGTATGTACGTCTCGTGTAGAATTTTTTAGGTATATACGTTTTCGTCCCCCCGGTTTTATAATTTTTTTTACTTATATAGAAGTTTTAGGTTCGGTGACCTCCGACCCCCCGGTGGAAATTTTCAAGCTTCGCCACTGATAATAGCAACATAATTTAATCAAACATCCAAATTGATCAAAGTCTAAAGACCATTCCAGTTCAAAAACACACCATTATAGGACAATCGAATACTATGTCAGCGTGTACTGTGTACATGACATGACAACTCACATTGCAACCAGAAACTTCCATTTTATGGGGCTAAAAGTTGTTCTAAAATAGTGTGTAGAGGTGTTAATGGTCCAGTTTGAACGGTTTTTACATCAAACCATGAGCCAAACCGTTAGTACAGTTTTTAATGAACGTAAACCAGAAAAAATCCGTTGATTATTGAAAGTTTGGTTTCATGGTTTGAACCTACTGGATGGGAAAAGATTATTAAAAAGGTGTAACATTCTGTAAGAGTGTAACTAACAAGATGATAAGAATCAAAACTGCGAACAGCTCCAAACATTAACTTCTGACTCAAGTTGGGTCGACCAAAAACTTCTATTACTACGTAACCTTGCAATAATATTAATTTGTAAGTCTTGATTTTAAGGTAAGCAGAAACTTTAAGTAAAGGTAAACTAAAATTATTATACACAATTAATTAACATGCTTAGAACGATCCGATTTGGTTCGGTCTCTTACGCAACATTATTTTGAGACCATACCGTTCAATCCAGTTTAAATCAGACCAAGAACACCTCTAGAATTGTGGGGAATTATTCAAAATCTGATAGTTATTCAACTGTTGTCATACTACACAAACCATCAAACTTTTGCAAATCAAAGAAATAGCTGCATCTCAACATGACAGGTATGTTTGGCATGGAGCTTTTAGGGGCTTTTAGAAGCTTCTAGCTTTAAGCTTTTAAGAAAAAGCTCATACTCAATAAATTTGGTTGAAGGAGCTTGAAGCTTTTAGGTTAGGAGCTTGAAGCTTTTAGGTTAGGAGCTTGAAGCTTTCGGTTGAACGCTCCTACTAGTAGCGTTTAGAAGGAGCTACAAGCTTTTAGGGAAAAAATGACTATTTTAACGTCTAAAGATAATAAACTCTTTAATGCACAAACTTTTTAAATTTTTAGTTATGTCCATTTTGGTCATTTTATAAATTTTATTAAAAGCTCCAGCTCCTCTGCCAAACACCAAATATATCTAAAAAGCTACAGCTATCAGCTTCCAGCCACCAGCTACTTTTGCCAAACATACCCGACATCAAATAAAAAATGAGTTTTTAAGGATAAAGAAACCAAACCTTCTCTCATCTTAGCCTGCAATTCATTAAGAGTCGGCTCCACGAGTTCCCAACCCTCCGGGTACTTGACCCGATTCGTCTTCACCTTAGGCATGAGTCCGACTACCATAATCAATCCAACACCATAAACAATAATGTCAATAATAATGTAATCCTAATTCCTTAAAACAACAAATCATAACAATTCATCTCTCCTGTAAGTTACCAACAACAAATAAGCAATTGACCGTAACACGTAAAATTAGGGTTCCCGAATTCAATACTAGGGCTCCCAAATTCAAAATTAGGGCTAACAAGTAAAAAATCAAATGAAGAAAACAAGGAGGATCAAAATTATATGTCAGGAGTAACAAATTAATTACCAAATGTTCAAAAGAATCAGCGATTTAAGCGTAAGAAGCAAAAAAAATTAGGGTTTTGAGCAATCAACTTCAAATTAAGCGTAACAAGTAAAATTTATTTAAAAAAAAAATAGTATGTATCAAATTTATAATTCAGGAATTACAAATTGGTCAAGAAATGTTGAAAGAATCAGCGATTTAAGCGTTAAAAAAATTAGGGTTTTTAGATTCGAAATTAGGGTTTTGAGCGCTCAACTTCAAATTAAACGTAGCAAGTAACAAATCACTGAAAAATATCAGCGGAAATCTAAATTATACGTCAGGAATAACAAATTAATTAAGAAAAGTTGGAGGAATTAGCGATTTTAAGTGTAACGAGTAAAAAAAATTAGCGTTTCTAGATTCAAAAATAGCTGGACGAAGAAGAAGAAGAAGAAAAAAAGGAGAAAGAAGCTTTACCGGAGAAGGTATTACCAAAGGTGCGGTTGTGGTGGTTCCGTCGAGTAGACTGGCCGGAAGATGATCGTGTTACCGGAGACCGTTGAGTTAAAAGGTCCTTATATGGTGCATCCAATTGGAGGCGGTTTCTACTATTTTTTATTTTTTTAACTTTCTTATATTATACAGGTACTCAAAGTATAGGTGTTGAAATATCAAAAAACCGGTATCGATACTAAAAAAAACCTGATATGGTACAGTTTCGTATTTGTATTTGGAGGTAAAAACAGATAAATATTAGTATCGTATCAGATCGGTACTGAAAACATTAAATGTTCGTACCGAAAATCAATTCAAGATTAACGTCTTCATAATTGAATTGATGGTATTTAGACTTTATTTTGGAAATTTTAGTTGGTGTTTTTTCAAAATATTAAGGAGCAAACATAAATTAATACAAAATTGACACGAACATAACCATTTTCTTAACAGAAGAAAATCAGTAAAAAATCTGTTTATTTAAATGTTAAAGTTCGTTCGTTTAAAGTTAAACGGCTCGTTTGATTCGTTTAGAGGACTCGAGAATAGAGACATATAGAGAGCGAGGCATGTTCCTTTCTGGGGGAAATATAAGGGAAACATGAATACCGTCCGCAATAACTTCTTGTCTTCTTGTTGGAGGGCTTCAGCCAAACCTCTTAGGCCAAACTTAGTAGTTGAATAAGCTGTATAACATTATTTTGGAGCTTATGATTTTTCAAAAAGCTAATAAGTTAATAAGTTTTTTTCAAAAAGCTTAGCCAAACATGCCTTAAATGCCCACCTAAAAATAAGAAAATTGTGTCAACAAGTGTATATTCGTACTCTAGGGTGTTCATGGTCTAATTCGGTTAATTATGACAATAATCCTTGCTAAACACAGTTTAGATGAACGATAAATCAAACCGGTCAGATTGGGTGGGTAGCCGGATTTTATCGGTTGATAGTTTGGCGGTTTTAACTGATTTTTTTTTTCAAACTCATTAGTTTATGTTAGAGATTATACATATGAACCATTTTTAATATTTTAAACTTTAAAATATTAAAAATGGTTCATATGTATAATTTAGGGGTGTGAATTTTTGACACGACCTGAAAACACGACACGAACCTAACACGAAATTTGTGGGTTTAGGTTTAGTCTAAACGTGTTCGGGTCAGTTTCAGGTTGAACCCGCGAACCCGTTTAGCTAAACGGGTCGGGTTCGGGTCAACCTGGTCAGGTTGGCTGGTTGACCCGTTTAACCCCTTTATCTTATATAATATTTTTTACAATATGTTTTATGTTATAAATTAAATTTGGTATGTATTTTATACTATAAGTATAACAAAGAAAAAGAAATTCATATAAGATTTTATAATTTAAATGTAATTGTATTATATATATTTGTGTTTTTTAAGTAAACTTTAAATTTAATACATTAATTTGTGTAAAAAAAATTAAAAAATAAAAGTTTTCGGGTTGAACGGGTCGTGTTCGGGTCAACCTACGAATATTCGGGTCGGGTTCGGGTTCATTGGTATGACACAATTTTCGGGTTCGGGTTCGTATAAAGTTTTCGGGTTCGGGTCGGGTTGAACCTGCCAACCCGCGAACACGACCCGTTTAGCACCCCTAGTGTAATTCATATAGATAACTAAATATTCTGAAAACAAAAAAAAAATATAAGTAATTGTCACACCCCGGTTTCCACGTGTATCACCGGTGGGTCCGGTGGGGGATTACCGTGACGTAGTTGGCAACAATATAGTCAAACCACACAATTATATGAATGCACAACGGAAGCATAAAGATAAATATAATTCAACCATTGATTGTAATATCGAATGTATCACAATAGTCGAATGGTATCCACAGGGGGATCAAAATGATAAAAATATTGTTCAACAGACAAGGCATCAAAGCTTGCGAGACTTCTTAAGATGCTAAGGAGCTATAGCCAGCCGATTACGTGTAGTACATGCACTTAATCTTTTTGGGAAAATACGTCAGTTTACACTGGTAAATACATTCAACCGACACTTTTGAAAATGTTTATTAAAATTGATTTTAATGCACAAGGCACAAACTCTTTTATAACTTGGGAGAATTATTTAATATTATAATCTTGTGAACGAATTACATGTTCCTTCTTTGCGTTCAGTAGCCCGGATCTAGTCCGGGTTAAAGATCAATATACACACCACATTGCGTAAAACCGAGGTGGGTAAACCAACGGTTACGTCTTTTAATAATATAGACATAATGCCGGGTGTACGCCTACACCCGGATGTCGAGGTCGTGGCCATTTCGTAAAATGATGCCTAGGATATCCGGGACATGGTCATTAACCTCCCCAAAAGGCTTTTAAGTAACAAGACTGTTTAAACGAGCCGATCAAATTATTCAATTAACCACCAAATGATGGAAGATTTGATGCTCGATCAAGCGGTATTTTATATATACCGTAACCCAAACCCGTAATACGGAAAATAAGTTAAAAGTATTTACCTTTGCAAGTATTGTCCTTAATTGATTAAATCACAGATATCTTTTACTGGGGCTCCTATTCTGGAACGAAGGTTTTAAAATAACCTATTAGAATCCTAACGGGTCTTTATATTAGCCGTAGCCTAGACCGGTCAGTTTCAAGGGATAGATACGGTTTAATCGCGTGAAAGGCGAGAACCGAGAATGGAATGTGATTCTGACCCAACAAGTTCGAAGACTTGTTTTATATGGGTTTAATTTTCACACTCTGGACTTTGGGGTCAAAATAATATGGTTTGACCCGTATCGGCTAATTTATGTAAACTAGTTACATAAGCTGAACCGTGCGCGCGAAAGGCGCAACGGGTAACCGTAAGAGTCCTACACTTGTTTCCCAAGTCAATATGCCTTAAAGAGGTTGTGGTATCAGTAGGATACCTTCCGCGATGCCCGTAACGAGTTTAAGTTTATTATACGCCCCGTAGGGGTTTTCCGGTCATTTTAAAGACTTTTAAAAGGGTTTTAGAGTTCTACAGGAAATCTGAGTTTCCCGATCAGTTTATAAAGTCTAAAATACTTTATTTATTATTTAAAATCAGTAGCAACTGGAATCGGGTCAAAAGACTTTATAGAACTCAAGTTTTGGCCGAAAAGGGCATATTCGGTATTTACCGAACCGTAGCCATAACCGTAGGTTATGAGCAGATTAAAAATGATTAAAAATCTTTAAAAATCCCGAAATATTAATTTACAACAGTGAGTAAAAGGTTTGGTGACGAAATCTTGGTTTAGGTAGGCGTTATGCTAATCGAGCCGTTTATTACAAAAGTTTCTTTTAATTGCGCTATTTAGCATAACTCCTATTCTAGACCTCGGATTGGCGTGAAACTTTAGGGACATGCTTAGAATTTAATAAGCAAGGTTATGATCCCTTCACGTGTCCGAAATACTCGTTTTATTTTGAAAAGGGCGTTACGGTCAACTTTTAAGCAATTAACGGAAATGCGTAAAAGGCTCGGACAAACAACGAACCGGTCACAGAGGGTGATACCATCACGTGACCTGGTCTTAAGAGAGTCCTAAGGCATATCTACATTGCACTAAAACGGGTCAGAACTGAAGTCAAAGCAAAAGTCAAACTTTTGCGACATTCGGCTCCGAACCGGGTCAATATAGCAAATGGCCGAATCAAACGAGCTTAGACAAGTTTATATACTTAATATCATGTTTTATAAGTGTTCAAACAGGTTTCATATCATCTATATTACAGATTATGCAAGAATCGCAAAAATGGCTTTCTGTTGACTTTTTAAGTATACGTTTGACTCGACATTTGAACTAGTTAGAGTGGTGATAAGGGGGAACCTTTTTAGAGGTTTATTACCCACATAAATACCAACACATAACTACTTTTGATTCGACAATTCACTGGACCATTCGTGATTTATCGCAAAGTCAATCGTTAGTTACGACGGATTGACTTTTAAGCTAAACTAAGCAAAAACAAGGCCATAGAAGGTTTGGCATACTTACAGAGACTTAGAGCACGACTTAGAATTATAGAAGAACACTTGGGAGCTTCAGGAATGAGCAGAAGATGTGTTTTGAGGTGTGATGAACTTATGCACAATGTAGGCCTATTTATAGTGAAAAAATGACCTCTAGATCATTATAACTCAGGCTACAAGTGAGTATGGATGTTCAGCAGGTGTCCTAAGGTGCTAGGGGTCAGGTAGAGGGCACCCATGCCTCATTGATTGCTCACAAGTTCGTCTACAAGCCAAATCATTGAATCTGCCCATACTTTCTGCATATGTATGGTTCACGCGGCCCGCATGGAAGATTAGGCAGACTTGTACGCGGGTCGCCTGAGTTCTCATAACATAACGCGTAATTGCAGAAGGCTCGCGGCCCGCGTTAACTTATGTGTAACCTTTACGCGGCCCGCGTTAGGTTTATTTTTCAAGATTTTTGAATCTTTTATAATCATTGCCAAAATCTTGGTAATTAATAACGAAATCTTCGGTAATTAATAACCTGACCTTTCGGGTTTGAAGGGGTAACTTTGCGATTTGGCCCTCGATTATTTACAACTAAGGGCCTCGTGTTATTTACCCGCATTGTTAAGTCCCCGGTTAGTTTGTTAATTATTCGGAAAGCTTTAACTTTCATTGTTGACGCTTTTAACCCTTCTCGTACGAATTTGATCATAACTTTCTCGTTTTAAAACGGAACTTCGCGGAATTTATATAGTACATTCTAGTGAGCGTATTTTACTGTTACAAAGCCTCGGGTACGTCAAAGGGTCACTCAGAGGTATAATTAAACATGTTGACACAGTTAACCCCTGCAGCTTGTAATCTCTCACTTTCTTCCGCGTTTCGCTTCCGTACGATCCATGATTTATTCGTTTGAAGGTACGAGCATCGTTTAGGTTTACTATACAGTATACTTACCCTTGTTTGACATTTATAACCCTCGAATTTACATACTTTCAAGGTTTGTCAACTTTAGTCCTTTATTTAATATTAAATGCCACGTGTAACTCAAGACACGTGTCAATACATTATTGGACACAAAATTTCGAGGTGTTACAGTAATAAAAGCTAATCGGCAGTTGATGTAAACAAGCCAAACCGCTCGTAAGATACTCAAAATTGGCTCGCTAAAAGTTTGAATCGAGCTAAACTTAAACGAGCTCGAGCCCGAGCTTGATCCTCATATATAAGTTTGTTCTCTAAAGGAGCGAGAACTAACCTAAACATCCCAACTAAGCTTACATCAATCATTCTTTCAATCTCCATAACGTCCTGTTTCTCAACCTTTTATGCCACAAACACACCTTGATCCGCCTCCTTAACCGCTCCGAAATCGCATACTTCTGCTTTTAACATAATGACATCAGCACCAGTGGAGAGTTTGATAGAGGTTTTGGCTTCTTCAAGGTTATAATCCAGAGCTAAGATAGTGACCAGAGCGCCCTCAGCTGCGGCTTGACGCGCTAGAGCCAAGCCGATACCACTAGAGCTGCCCGTGATGAACACGTGGCGGGATTTGATTGGGATTTTGGTGGGGTGTGGACGGAGTATGAGTTTAAGGAAGATTATGAGGATGAATGTTGGGAGCATGCAGAGAGCAAGAAGTGAGAGATTTGTGTATGCCATGAGGAGGGTAGAAATGTAATATAGAAATGGAAGTGGAACCGAGAGTGCTCGGGATTGAGTTTGTTGGCCGTTCAAAAAAAAGAAATGGAAGTGGAACATGTAATATATATCGACAATGTTTGGTAGAGTACGGTACCGGTTCAGTACTAGTATTTAAAGGTAAAAAGTAGTATTTTATCGGTACCGGTGCCGAAAATGCAAAAAAGTGGGTACCGAATCGATACCGAGAAAACCCAATACGATACCAGTTCGATATTGGTACTCTGTACTAAATGCTCATCCCTGGTTAACACCATTGGACGGATATGTGTAAATGTTAGTGAATGGTCATTAAGAGGCTACCAAGGCCTTGTTCGTGTTCTAAATGCTCATCCCTGGTTAACCCCTAACTATTAAGCACCCCTCGTGTTGCTGAACCAGTAAGAGGTCTGAACCATTAATGCTAAGGGGCTGTTTGGTGGTCTCTTAATGACCATTCAGATGCTACCTCTTAATGGTTTAAAACCTCTTAAAACCTCTGAATGAATAAGAGGTAACCTCAAGTCTGAATGGTTAAGAGGTAACCTCTGAATGCTAAATCATCACATGTCACATTCTTCTACCTTCTCATTGGTAAAATTCTTAATGGTTCCATTAAGAGGTAGTCTCTTAAACCAGTAAGAGGTCTGAACCATTAAGAGCCAGTATAATGCTTAACCATTCAGAGACAAATGTCTAGCCAATTCAGATTAAAGGTCTTAACCATTCAGACTCAGTATAATGCTTAACCATTCAAAGGCAAATGTCTGAACTATTCAGACTCTGCTCGCAAAACAAACAAGACTCTACTCGCAAAACAGACAATCTGAACCATTAAATACTAAACACCATTAAGAGTCTCATTAAGACCTAAACAAAGAGCCCCTAATTTGATATGTTAACCAATAATAGCCTCAACTGATTTATTTTGTGCAACTTTATCCACATGTGTGCTATATGTGTCCCCTTGTTTTTTTTTTCTTTTTGAATGGAGATTTGTCTATGACCATAATTTTAGTGAAAACCATAAAATATAAGCAAAATTAACTTCAATTTCCAGATTATCACTCAAATCATTGATGGTCCATACAGATTAGACTCAAGTACATTGGTTTAACTAATTAACTAACTAACTGTCTGTTAATTAGTTAGTTAACCATTCACAAACAAACCCTTAAACATAAAACAATTACATAATAACCCCTTTATTTATTAGACCGTGACAATTTCTTCAACAAACTCCAATTCTTTTCAAACATTAGGCGCGCTTGCTCTTCGCATAATACTTTTCGACGCTTCTATACCAAGTCCACTGAAAACACAATGCAACAATACGTAACACGCCAACAGAAACCACCTCAACAAACGCCATGAGATATGATCTCTGTGGAGACAGACCCGCAGTCATTATCGACATCAAGTATCCTTCAAAGTTGCAGTGGACGAAAAAGGATCCTGATTTGATGCCGTTCAAGGCTTTCTTCGCCACCTCATCAGCTTTCATTGAACCCGAAGATCCCAATATGATGTTTGTCAATGGTGGCCTTCTTTTGTTCTCTGCAACCACCGAAACATTTATCAGAATATCTTCACTTTCATGGCTGACCGCTAGGGGCGCAAATGAGCCAAGCCGAGCTGATCCCGAGCTCGACTACGCTCGAGCTTTGTTTCTAAAGCTTGAGCTCGGCTCGGGCTCAGCTCATGTATCTTTTTATTAATTAATTTATATTAATTATAATTATTATTTTGGTACAATATAGTTATTTTTCCATAATTTTATAAATAACAAAAATTATTTTTTTAAATATATATTTAATAAATCAATTAAAAATCATATAAATAGTTGGCTTGTTTAGGCTTGCGAGCCAGCTCAGGCTCGAACTTGTTTAAGCTTGGCTCGTTTCGAGTTTTTTTTTTTCGAGCTAAGCTCGAGTAGCTCGGCCCATTTGCACCCCGGCCTGCTGGCCGCCATACAAACAAATCTTAGATTGTAAAAAGTATGAGATTTTTTTTTTTTTTTTTGGGGGGGGGGGGGGGATTGAACCTTCGGCAAGGGCAGGTGTATCGGTTTCGGGTGGAAATATAAGTGAAACATGAATGTCATCAGCAATAACTTCTTGTTGCAATGCTTCTGCAAAACCCCTTAGGCCAAACTTACTAGCTGAATAAGCAGTGTAACCATAAATGCCCACCTATTATTGAAAATGTGGATCAAGAAACATAAAAATCCTCCAATTAGCATAAAATAAAACTAAGAGATATAGAACTTTGAACAAAAGAAAATGCACAAAAAAAACCCCACAAAGTTGGCTTGTTTATGTTCATTCGTTTAACTTTAAACGAACAAACAACCGAACATGAACGTGAACATTTAAACAAACGGATTTTCTAGTTTGTATTTGTTCATTAAGAAAATGAACATGTTCGTGTTCGGTTACGCTCGTTCAGTTAAATTCTTAACGAACATAACGAACGTAAATGAACAAAGAAAAAAAAAACCATGTTCAAGTTCGTTTGTACAAATCATTACCCGATTACCAAAGGCCTATTCGATTTGGTGATGGGTTGATACATCACCACCAAATTACTATTACTAATAAATAATAAATAAGTTTAAATAAAGACGTAAACAATCATAAACAAACAAACATAAAGGAACGTAAATAAACAAACATAAATGAACGTCCACCGGCGTAAATAAACAAACACAACTTCATGTTTGCTCACTTAACTAAACAAACATTGGCGAAGCTTTTAAGGGGCGGGAGGGGGCGGCTGACCCCTCCTTCCCGAACTTTTCGCTCAGTAGTGGAGAGTATATAGTTTTTGTATAGAAATTTTTGGGTATATACGTTTTCGACCCCCCAGTTTTATAGAATTTTTTTAGGTCCGGTGACTTACGCCCCCTCCGGTCGGAAATCTCAAGCTTCGCCATTGTAAACAAACATTTTTTTTTGCTTCATATTCGTTTGTTACTTCTTTTATTAACAAAAAAAAACAAAAAAACTTCCCGTCAAACGGTTTTACCTGACCCAACTGCGACGACATAAACGCGATCGAAACCGGCCTCCGATCCGTCCTCTTCTTCATTCCGGCCAACGCGGCTTTAACAATATTAAAACTCCCAATCAAATTCACACCAATAATATTTTCAATCATATTCATCTCCATGTTCTCAACCTCGTACGCAAAAAACACACCATGATTACATACCAAAACATCTATCACACCCGCACTCTCAACCGCGGTCTTAACCGCGTTAAAGTCAAGTACATCCGCACACACAATATCAATTTCTGTTCCAGTAGAAGCCCGGATAGAGGCTTTGGCTTGTTCTAGTTTAGTGATGTCACGTGCTAGGATTGTCACGCGCGCACCCTCGGCAACGGCTTGGCGTGCTAGCGCCAAGCCGATGCCGCTGGACCCGCCCGTGATGAACACGTGGCGGGATTTTATTGGGATTTTTGTGGGGTGTGGGCGGGTTATGAGTTTTAGGAATATTAAGAGGAGGATGAGTGAGAGAAGTAAGAGGAGTGAGAGATCGGTGCCGGACATTTTTTTCTGGTGACCGGAGAAGAGAGTAGAGTTGTGTAGAAGTGCAGAGAAATGTGAATATATCTAAATTTCTTTTATATATTGTTTTTAAGCGTAGTTTCTGGTGACCGGATAAAAGAGTAGAGTTGTGTAGAAGTGTATAGAAATGGTGAATATATCTACCTTTTATATATTGTATTGTTTTTAAGGGTAGTGTCAAGGAACAATCTGCTTTTGTGTCGGGAAGAAATAATAGTGTATGGTCCACTTATATTTTAAATAAGGTGGTGGATTGGGAAAAGAGGAAAAAATCAATATTTTTATTTAAAGAAGATAAAGAAAAAGTATACGATACTTTAAATGGGTGGAGATACAATAGGAAGTTTATTTGGCTAGGAAGGATAGGAAGTGATTTTGACCATTCATTAAGTTAATCAAGGGCTAAGATTAAATCAGGGAAATTGAAAAGAATAAAAGAGGCGCGTGAGTTTGTTCAAGGGCATTCTAGTCAATCCAAGCCAATAGTTTCTCTCTCCTCCAATTCCCCCCCATTTTTTAAACGTTAATAACTCTTTCATACGACATTATTTTTTTATAAAAATTGCACCAAAAAAACGAGCGTTTTTTTTTCTTTAAAACGAGTATACTATTGCTATATTTTAAAAAAAAATTAAAACCCAGTTGCGTAAAACGCAATAGAAAAACCACCAGTTACGTAAAACGCAATGAAAAAAAAAAACCTAAAAAATGACATTTTTCTAAAACGCAATGCACCAAAAACACAAAGAAATGACTTATTTGTAAAACGCAATGGCCAGAAAACACACAGAAATGTCTTATTTGTAAAACGCAATGGCCAGAAAACACATAAAAATGTGTTCTACCTAAAACGCAATGCACCAAAAACACAAAGAAATGACTTATTTGTAAAACGCAATGGCCAGAAAACACACAGAAATGTCTTATTTGTAAAACGCAATGGCCAGAAAACACATAAAAATGTGTTCTACCTAAAACGCAATGCACCAAAAACACAAAGAAATGACTTATTTGTAAAACGCAATGGCCAGAAAACACACAGAAATGTCTTATTTGTAAAACGCAATGGCCAGAAAACACATAAAAATGTGTTTTACCTAAAACGCAATGCACCAAAAACACAAAGAAATGTCTTATATGTAAAACGCAATGGCCAGAAAACACTTAAAAATGACTCATTCTAAAACGCAATGGACTGAAAACACCTAAAAAATGTGTCACTGTGAACTGTCTGAATTGTCTACGAATTACTGTCTTCGAAATGAGCCAGGTCAGCTCAACCCCAGCCAGGGGCTCTGCCCCTTGGACCCCGCCAGGGGCTGCCGCCCCTGGGACCCCGCTACCGGGGGCTGCCGCCCCCGGACCCCCGCAAAGATTGTAAAACGCAATGACTAAATCAAAAACCCAGATCATGAAAATGAAATTAAAGAATTTCTTACATGGATCGAAGCCGATTTCTTCATCAATTGACAAATTTTGAATGATAGAAACACTTATCAACGCTCTAATCGAACGAATCGAGTGATTATCTCCAAAATCACCGGAAAAAACGAGATTTTTTTATGAAATTAAACTGGGTTTTCTTCAAAAAAAGCTAAAGAACACGTTGATCGGGTTCTGAATCATTGATTGGTGATGAAAATCGCACTATAATGTAGTGATTATTGAGATAGAAAGTGAAGAAATAGTTGAAGATGGTGGGTTTTGAAAATGGTGGGTTTTTGAATTTACTGGGTTTTGAAAAAGGAAGAAGAAGGAGTTGGATTGACTAAAATACCCTTTCTCTTTATTTTAAAATTTGCCACATGTCATAATCCTATGGCTTCCTATCCTTCCTAGCGAAAATTAACTTCCTATTTGATCTTTTCCCTACTTTAAATTGGAAAATTTTAATATCAATCTTAACACACATGCTAAAGTGGAAAATGGATTATGGGAATTCTATTATGAGGGAATTTCAGTATGAAAGGGGTTTCCTTGTTCCATTTTCTATTTGTAATTGCGATGGAGGCATTGCATGAACGCAAAGGAGGGTAAAGTGCTTTCAGGGGGAATTACCTAATGACGAACCCTATATTTTCACATGTTCTCTTCTAACCACAATCTACCGCCCCTAATCAAAACCCTAAATCACACATGCCAAACTCAATCATGCACATTGTTTAGTGGTCGCATAAAAAAAGGAAGACACGCGTCTCAATCTCCTGCTTTGTTAGGATATGAGTTTGAATTGTTTGTGTTCGTTTTAAAGATGAACAAACGGAAGATGATAAAAATATGAATAATATGCAGCAGAATGAAGAAAACTTTATAACACAAACAATAGAAGATATGCTTTCATCATGAATACTTTTTGTTGAATGATTGAATACACAAACGATTCACGTATGCATGAATTACAACTCCCCCTCAGGCTGAGACCACAGTGTTTGTTCGTACAAAATGCAAGTGTGTGAAGTGATCTAATAGAACAGTACATACACTGTCTATATATAGTACAAACTTAACCAATGTGCCATCTTTGTTGACGTCATCGAGACAATGACATGTAACAACATTAACAAACGCTAACCTTTGCTAGCTAAACACTATTTACAATATAAACACTGATTACAAGACTCTTTTGATTCTATCCTCTGATGAACTCTAACCTCTGATGAAGCTTTAGCAGACTTTCTTCAAAAGGTGATCAGACCTTTGCTTCTTGCAGACCTTTGACTTCTTCAGTGGTTTAACTTTAGTAGTACTTGTAAATCATCAGACCTTTGACTTGTAGTAGATTTAGCTTTGAACATAATTTAGAATCAGCAGTTGTTTGAATGCCTTTTTCATTGGGGGAAGAAGGAATCCAAGCACTGTTACTCTAGGTCAATTGATTGCAGAACTGTTTTGGCTTTGTATCATATGTTCTCAAGGTGTTATCCACATGAGCCAACGTGCTCGCGTACGTGTCACACAGTAAACACTATTGTATTTTACATTCTCTTTCTCTCTCTCTCTCTCTCTATATATATATATATATAGAGAGAGAGAGAGAGATGGGATCCTGTACATTAATCTAAAAGTGTGAGAATGGTGAGAAATATTGTGGTGATGACATGTGTCCTCAATCTAAATTAATTCAAAAGGCTAAACAAGTAATTTTCTTATTGATTTAATTAATTAATAACCTTCCATAACCGTCACCCTTAATTATAGGAATACGAATTAAGAATTAATCTACGAATATGTGTCATCTCGTTCAGAATTGTATAGTGTTATATATTTTTATATAGTGTTATATAGTATTACACAGTGTTATATAGTGTTTTTTGGTGTTATATAGTGTTATATGATGGATGTATGGTGTTATATAGTGTTATATGGTGTTATATTTGTCTAATAGTGTTATATGGTGTTACATAATGTTATACGGTGTTATATGGTGTTATATAGTCTTATATGATGGATGTATAGTGTTATATATTTCTTGTAGCAATTACATATTTCTGGATTTTTTTAGAATGTCCGAATTTTAAAATAAGTTTAAAATTGAATCGCTAGAATTTAGGAGTGAATCGTTAGAATTTAGGAGAGGTTACCTAATTTGAAACATATACAAAGACACTATTACCCCTACAATTTTCAAATCAGTCCAAATAATTAAAACACAATTTATAATTTGGTCCCTATTGACCTCAACCGTTAGATCAAATATCTAATGGTTTAAAACACTTCTCACACTTTTAAATTAATGTACACTATCCCTACCATATATATATTTGGGTTAGGGAAAAATAAAAACTCATACGAGTTGTGAGAACTTAGAGAACTCTTTAATGTACAACAACAATAAATGTTGTAAAAAGGTGATGTCATGCTTATGTCATCAGTTTTTTACAACTGTTGTTAGGAGCCGAAAACACCACTTCGAATTTTTTACAGCCGACTTTGGAACATCTTAGGGGTGTAAAAAATGGGGTTGAAACTCGCATGGGAAGACCGAGTTCTCTAAGTTCTCACACCTCGCAAGGGGTTTTCACTTAATCTTGATCCTGTGTGTGTGTATATATATAGGGTGGGGTTCTAGAGTGAACACTAGTTTATTTGCGAACTGAGTGAACAAATCCTGACCATTGATTTACACACATGTATGGCTAGGATTTCATCATCAAATCGTAAAATACACTAGTGTATTTCATCATCAAATCCTGGCCATTGATTTACACACCATTTAATATTTGTATTTAATTTTATTGAAGGGTATATTGGTAACTAAATAATTAAATTTGTAACTCTTTTTTCAAAAGATATACTTTTTTTTAAATTAAAAAACAACTTAATTTAAAGTGTAGAATTAATTACAATGTGTGTGTAACTCCTTTTCAAAAGATATATTTTTTTAAATTAAAAAACAACTTAATTTAAAGTGTAGAATTAATTACAATTTGTGTAACATGAATTACGAGGTGTGTAGGATAAATTTCGATGTGTGTTGGATAAAATTCTATATGTAAGAAAATTTTGATATGTGTAGGTTTTGTAGATTATATGTAGGATAATTAATAAATAGTTGACTAATTAATTAAAGAGAGAAAAATTAATAAGATGAGTTTTTTTTTTTTTTTTTGAATGGCAAAGAACGACATGCCAACCACCGTGACACCGAACGCTGTGCCCAAGGTCGACTACTCGACCGCCGTCAGTCCCTTGGCTTTCCCAGATGCGCGGAAACCCTACCTCCACCCGTCCGAAGGCACGACAGTGGAATAATCGGTAAAACCTCGCCTCCTATCCAAGACGAACCGGCGCCACCCGTATTCGCCTTTCACCTGGATGCCACAGAAAATAATGGGGAGGGTGTGAGTCGAATCTGGGTCACAAAGAACACCAAGTTTTTCCCCAACCACTCTACCACTACCTCATTGGCAATAAAATGAGTTATACATGAATTAGTATTTTACTAATATGTCGTTTTTTCCTTTTCTTCTTTCAATAATTTTCTTCTCATTTGATACTCCCTTGTGTGTGTATACATATAAGATGTTAAAAGACTGACTTTATTAAACACATCAGCTTACAAGTTCCAAAAAAATGTATAATCAAATACTTGATATCTTGTCACACAATCTTAGAATAACAAAGACGAAAAATTTCAATGAATGGAAAATAAAATTACTGATTAGGGTTCTTGCATGCATAAATCAACAAGGGAGAACTCACATATTCTTGTTCCTTCTCACCCAAATTCTTCTCTTCTAACCACAATCTACTGTCCAAACCACTTCTCGGTCTAAACAAGAAAATCCCAACCTTTGATTTGGTATTATGATCCAAATTCGTTTCGAAGAACCAATCATGCACATCCCACATCATATCTACCAACATTCCATCCAAGAAAATGATTTGGTTCCCTCGAAAATTCCATCTTAGTCTCTTCACTTGAATCACATTCTTTTTGTCGATACAAACACACAAGCTCAACGCGCTCGAATCATCTGTCATTAATGTGACCTTTATGTCATGATATGTCCCCTTGTCGAAAAACTTGGCCTTTGTTGAAAAATGATCTTTACAAAAGATTCTTTCATTTTGAGAAATCAAAGAACATTTGGCAAAAGGGTATCCGAAAAGGAGCTTCTTTAACCCTTGATTTTTCTCTATCTCACCAATTAGAACGAGCTCAGAGTTGATCAAGAGCGCCACGTACCACCCGTTGATTGGTTGAGGGCCCATTTCATATGTGGCATTTGAAAGGTCCCAAATGAGGTGAAGTTTTGAGACAAAAGATTGGATCTTTTTGGACCCTTTAATCTTTCCAATATGGATAGATTTAGAAAACATGCAAGAATCTTGAATGATGGTAATGGTGAAATAAAAGTCAATGTTATGAGTTGACCATGTGAGTTTGATCAAGAGGTGGTCTTGTGTGGAGAGTTTGACTTTGTATAGGCTTGAAACTTCATCTTGGATAGAAGGAATGAAGGATGAAGTAACACTAACCTTGTTTAAACTGTGACAACGATATGAGTCCAATATTGTAACCGCGTGTTTGCTATAGCAAGTTGCTAGATTTGACATCTTTTGTCTTGTAAAGCCACAAAAGATAGACCCTAGATATGATCAATCATCAAAACACATCTAAGAGCTTTTATATGAAGAACATATAGATATGTATGTATAGATAATACTATTATAGAAGAAGGAATCAGCAATCAGTGGGATTCCATATTACCTGCCCCTTGAATCATCTATGATTAACTACAATAGAGATTCTCATTATCATAGCCATTGATTATTTTTAAATATATATTTATATTATTATCATAGTACTTAATATTCCATGTTAAAAGTTTATTATATATGAAACAGTGACAATTTGGCAAATAAGTAATTTTAATATAAATCTGATGAATGTAATAAAGCATTGCAACTAGTATGAATTTTATTTGAGTCAGAAAAACCTGTAACATTTTATATGTGTATAAATGGGTTTATCTGGGTTGATATGCTAAAACTTATTTTTAAAATTAATTAAATAATTTGCTCTTTTTTAATAATAGTTAAGTTTATGAGGATTTAATTGCTTATTCATTTAGCATGTTGAAAGATAGAAAATCACTTGAAACCATTCATGTCAAACTTATAATTCATGTTAAAATTTTGTAATGGCCTGTGTTTGTTTTTTGGTTGCTATATAATTTGTTTCATTTTTGTGACATGTTATATCGAGCCGGGGGTCTCACTAGAAGCAACTTCTCTATTCCTACGGGGTAGAGGTAAGGTTGTCTACATCTTACCCTCTTCAGATCCTATCTTAGCAGGGGCGGATCTACGTAGAGACCAGGGGTTGCCCGGGATACCCCTCAACTTTCTTGGCGAAATACAACTTTTTTTCTTTCTTTTTTCGTTTTATGTATTTGAATACCCCTGAACAAACATTGGGATACCTCTAATATAATTTTAAAGATAGAGGAGAAGAAAAATGAAATATTTTGATAAAAGTTGGGAGTTTTCCGGCGAATGTTGCAGAGACATTTATGAAGAAGAAGGAACTTAAACCTCAAAGATAACTAAAACCTATATAAATTAGCAACTACTTTGCGCTTGGATGACTTGTATTTTTGGCTTTTGGTGTCTTTCAAAAAAAACTTGATTTTTTATTTTTAATCCAAAGGTTTCTACCTTTTTCACTTTTAACTCTACATGATATGTTTTTTTAACTTTAACCCAAAACTTTTTATTATTTGCAATTTAACTTCACAATTTTTCTCACTTATACTTTTCATCTTTGGCAGATTTTCGTTTTATGTATAGTTCTAAATTTTCCAAGTTAATACGACGCAACATACGAGTGTGGTTCAACTTTTTTTTTATGTTTTGTTTCAAATTTTGCAAGTTAACACGACGCAACGTACATGTGTGGTTCAACGTTTTTACCTCTATTTTTTCATGTTTGACAGGTTCGTCGCAACACGCAAATCCTGGGTCGAGTCAGTGTTGGTGGTCGATAACGGTTGTGTGACGTTAGTACTATTTGACATCGTTTTACGCCCCGCCGCAACGCGTGGTGTGCTTTGGGGGGGTTTTTCAAAGAAAAAATGGTTATGCATATGGATGTCGCAAGCTTGGCTTTGGGGGTTTTCCAAAAAAAAAATTGTTTTTTTACTTTTCACCCAAAAGTATTTCATAAATTACTTTTAACCCAAAACTATTTTTTTTTTTACTTTTAACCCAAAACATTTTATCTTTGACAATCTATCCTAACAACTTTTTTTACTTTCAACTTTGGTCCTTTATAGTTTTCTTTTTTCCCAAATTTTTTCGCTTTATGTTTGGTTCTAAATTTTGTGACTTAACACATCGCAACGTGCGTCTTTGATTTAACGTTTTTACGTTTCATTCTAAATTTTACGAGTTAACACGACGCAACGTGCGGTTGTGGATGGACATCGTCTATTTTTTTCCCGTTTGACAGGTTTAACATAACGTACGGGTCCTAGATTTACTTATTTATAACTAAAGAATCCCCGCCGCATTGCGGCGGGTCTCAATTCTAGTTCTTATTATTATATTTGGAAAGTGGGCTGCTACAACCCACGTGCGCGGATGACAGCCAAATATTTATTGTTTCATATTTTATATATTGTTATAATTATAATTATAGTATAGTATAGTATAGTATAGTATAGTATAGTATAGTATAGTATAGTATAGTATAGTATAGTATAGTATAGTATAGTATAGTATAGTATAGTATAGTATAGTATAGTATAGTATAGTATAGTATAGTATAGTATAGTATAGTATAGTATAGTATAGTATAGTATAGTATAGTATAGTATAGTATAGTATAGTATAGTATAGTATAGTATAGTATAGTATAGTATAGTATAGTATAGTATAATATAATATAATATAATATAACTTTGACCAAATTACATAATATTTTATTCTACTACTTGTATTTTATTGTATAGGATTTAATAATCAACTTATTATAGTTTATTATTTTTTCTTACTACTTATAAATAACGAATAACACTTTTTGACATATAAAAATACTTTATTGTCAAGATTATTTAATTATAAGAAACATCAAACACTTTAACAAATATACTAAATTAAAGTTTGTAATAAATTACTAATACATATCCGAAGAAACAAACACTTAGCTTAGGACCCGACCTAAACCGAGCCAGAATTTTTTATGTTGGATCCTCCACTAAATGTATGGTAAAAAACTTGTATGAATTTGAAGCATCTAAAAGTAGTGACTTCAGAAAAATAAAATATTGGATCCACCACTGAATTTACGGTAAAAAAGTTGCTCCGTTTTGTGAATGTATGATAAAAAAATTGGGATACCCCTAAATTTTTCTTCTAATTCCGCCACTGTATCTTAGCGTTGCTATTAGTGAGATTTACTGAGTATTGAGTAATGAGTATGATGATGATGATTTGTGACATGTTATGACTACACATGATGTGTGGATTTCTACAACATGGGCTGGCTGCTGCTGAACATGGGCTTAATGGGCTGGTTTGGAAGACAAAAGAATGTTCATAAGGAGATGGTTCGGATCAGGTTGTTTTCGTCCAGGTTAGTATAAAAGAGCTTGTTATTACTTATTAACAAACTCAGTATTCATTCACTCACACTATCCACAATAAGGAACCTCAAAAACACATAAAAACATGCCTACCACGTCATGAAAACACTAGCCTTTAAAAAGACAAAAACAACCCAATAAGAAAATCTAAAAACACTAAAAAAAACATTGCCACGTCATTATCTAAACCTACCCTTTTTATATAAAATTGCTTTTTAATAATAAACCAACCCTCCTGGCCTCACCCCTGCCACTAGGGGTGTAAACGAGCCGAGCCGAGCCCGACTAGGCTCGAACTCGGCTCGTTATGTTTTTATGAAGCTCGAGCTCGAGCTCGGCTCGTTTCGAGCCTACTTCTCTGAGCTCGAGCTCGGCTCGCGAGTAAAACCCAAAGCTCGAGCTCGACTCGGCTCGAGCTATTTCGAGAACAACCTCAAATGAGCTAGAAGTTTGGCTCGAGCTCGTTTCAACAGCGATTAAGCGAGCCAAAGCTCGGCTCGAGCTCGGCTCACCAATGTTATCAGCATCATTATTATATTATATATATAAAAAACTAAAATTTTGTTTAGGCTCTTTTGGGCTCGCGAGCCTAAATGTGCTTTGTATTTCAGGCTCGAGCTCAGGCTCGATAACTAAACGAACTCTATTTCAGGCTCGAGCTCGTTAAGGCTCGACTCGTTCGAGCTTTTAACCGAGCCGATCACAAGTAGCTCTCGAGCCTCTGGGCTTGTTTACACCCCTATCTGCCACTCCCTAGTCCCTACCACATATTTCATTTGAGAGTTAATATTCACACATCTCTTCTCTCTATCTCATTCTATATATATATATATATAGAGAGAGAGAGAGAGAGAGAGTGAAAACGGATGTGAGAATAAAATTTAGAGAGGTGGGAGCCATTTCATTTTTACCCATATCTCGTGGATAACATGGCTCTAAAAACGAGCTCAAAAAACAAATGGCATATTTGTTGTACCAAACATACCAAAAAACGCACAAATATGTGTTACTGGGAATGCTTTCACAATTTTAGATATTTTCTTTTTCTCTCTCTAAGTCTCTAGAGTTCTTGTCGATCTAGGGCTTCTAGTGTTTAACCCGTGTAGATCGTGCAAAGCTTGAGGTCAGTTTATCGTGTTGATGATCTGAGTTTTAGAGATTGAAGAGTGTGTTGCATCTAAGATTTGTATAAGGCTTTGTTGTTCAAAGTTAATACAATCTGAGTTGTTTTTTCATGTTGTTTAAAGTCTCTGAGTACCAATTTTCACAGTGTAGAAACAAACTATTACACATCATTTGTAACATTCAACGTGTCATTCCTACACATTGTCTTCTTTGTCCATGTAGCTTCATAACTAGGAGTACATGGCTTTATTTTTTAACACAAAATACTTCGAGTTTAATTTTTTTAAGAAAACACCCATTCTAAATTTCTCACACTTAATTTGGGTTACCTACAAAGTTTTCTCCTTATCCAATAATAGCCAACGCACCAAAATTTGTTGCATGTGGTTATTGGATCTAACTATTATTTATGAACCTAGCGTTTCAAAGTGAAACATGGTGTTGGTGCATCATACATGCTTATATATTAAAATGTATCTCTTTTGAAGTACAAAACATCAGTGATAAGATATGATAAAGTTTTTCAAAGTCAAAATCTGGATAAAAGGAATGGTTTAAAACTTTGGGAAAACATATTTTTCACTTAAAAAAGAAAAAAAAAAGTCTCTGATTTGGTCAAATGACACTATGACACATGGATGAGGCTTTTGCACATTGTTTGGATGAAGATAAGGCTGCACGCCTGCACGGTGTGGGGAGCAGCCTTGGAGCGTCCCCCATCGGCGCCGCACCTGCATCCATTTCGCCCCCCCCCCCCTTGCCGGCGTCCAAATCGTCGGGTGGAAGACGTTCAAGGCGTCCCACTAGAGGACAAAACCTCCTCACACACACGTATATACATACAACATATACATATATTTTAGGTCCATCCCCCATTTTCATACCTCCATCCTCTTTGCCACATCTTTACACCCGATATACGTGGCGGACCATCCTTCAATGGAGAACCATCACCGTACCGTGCAGCATAATAATAAACTACTACAATCAAGTGTGGGAGTTCTCCCAGAAAAAAACAACAAAGTGTTGACTTGTCACAACTCACAAATGTTTTTTTTTTTTTTAATGACAAATAAACAGGATAGTTAACCGCGAGTCATATGCCAACCTTCTGAATTCTCATGAATAGGGACATGTCCTTCCAACTTTTGAATCACCTCTTTTATTTTCTAAAAATATATGACACAAATTATATTATATTATCCTTTAAATATTATATTATACTAGTTTTTTTACCCGTCGCGCGTTGCGGCGGCGTCAAACGCGAAATGATAACATATAGACTACAATCAATCAGACTCGTTTCCGAACTAAATTTATGTCAAATCGTATGATAACTCAGATTTATACCTTCGAATCAAAACGTATTACATTTGACCCGATTTGTTTCCAAATAGAATTTACGTCAAATCGTAGTCCAATTCAAAACATACATTAAAAAAACATTTTATAATTGACCTGGCTCATTTTCAGACAAAATTATGCTAAAGCGTAGACGAACTTGAATTTTATACCAACATGTCCATGAAAATAAAAATTTAAGAAATTAGTTTTAGGGTAAGCTTGAAACTTTAGAAACTTGAGGGGTTCAAAATGACATTTTCAAAGTTAAGAGGGTTACCTCTGACATTATAGCAACGTTTGGGGTAGAATGGGTTATATATTAAAAGTTTAAGAGTTAAAGAGAAGTTAGAATGTATGGGGGCCTTTTTGTCAAGTTGAAAAGTGGAGAGTCATTTTTATCAAGTTAGAAATTTGAGCAGTGAATTTTGTATATTTGGAAAAGTTAAAGGGTAATTTTTGTCAAATCTGAAAGGTGGTTGGCACCGAGCTTTCAATTTAAGATTTATTAACCCGTGCCGCGTATTGCGGCGGCAACGTCACATTTGTGACTTTGTTACAGGCGTTTTTGAAACGTATAGGGCCCATGCGTGATGTGACACGTTAGTAACATTAACGTGGTTAGGCATTGACAAAAATAGTATAATATTTCGCACATTGCGGTGTAAAGACGTAAAAGTAATTTAAACAAAGGAATTGAAGTATTAGTGAAGATGAGGTGTGAAGTTATTTCGTATGAGAGGTCAAAGTTTCTAAATACCAAAAGTTAGGGGTAGGGGCGTGAATTTCTGACACGACCCGAAAACCCGACACGAACCTAACACGAAATTCGCGGGTTTAGGTTTAGTCTAAACGGGTTCGGGTCAGTTTCAGGTTGAACCCGCGAACCCGTTTAGGTTAACGGGTCGGTTTCGGGTCAACCTGGTCGGGTTGGCGGGTTGACCCGTTTAACACATTGATACTATATTATATTTTTTTTACAATATATTTTATATCATAAATTAAATAGGGTGTGTATTTTATGCAATGATTATAACTTAGAAAGAGAAATTAACATAGATTTTATAATTTAAATATGATATTATTATATACATTTGTATTTTTTAGTCTAAATTTTAATTTTAATATATTAATTTCAAAAAAAAAAAAAAAATCAGGTTAAACGGGTCGTGTTCGGGTCAACCCATGAAACTTCGGGTCGTGTTCGGGTTCTTATGTAGGATACGATTTTCGGGTTCGGGTCGGGTTCGGGTTTGTGTAAAATTTTCGGGTTCGGGTCGGGTTGAACCCGCCAACCCGCGAACACGACCCGTTTAGCACCCCTAGTTAGGGGTTAATGTGTCGTTTACTAAAAGACTTGGGTTGAATATGTATATCATTTACGTTGAAACGTTAAATTATATCGATACGTACACAAAAATAACCACGTGAGAAATAGATTTTTTTTGGTAGTTTAAGCTAAAAATGAAAATACATGTGGTAAATTTGAAAAGTTAAAACATAAGGGTTGAAAATGACAATTTATAAAGTTGTTAGAAGGTTTTCAAAAGTATAAGGGCTGGTTTTGTAAATTTAGAAAGTTCGTTTTTTTGTCTTATTGTCACTGACTTGTAATTTAAGGGTATACATTTTTAAGCTACAAATTAAAAATACATAAGGTAAATTTGAAAAGTTAAAACTTAAGGGTTGAAATGACAATTTATAAAGTTGTTTGAAGGTTTTCAAAAGTATAAGCTTTGGTTTTGTAAATTAGAAACTTTGTTTGTCTTGTCACCGACCTTCATCTTTCATATTATATAAATTATGTTATGTTATACTATACTATACTTTAAAAACAAACTTAATGAATAGTATCAACAATCTTTGTTCGCTGCCACTGAGGGTAGATAATGACTCGTCAACTGCGTGTCTTTTAAGTGTTTAAAAAGTTCCCATTATCATGTAAAATTACCCCTAACTAATCAAATAATCATAACAAATGTCACTACAACCGATCCTAAAATGATGATCCAAACCCTAACAGAACACAAGGGCTCCTTAACATCATCAGGCCTGCAGCTAATTCTACCATTTTTTATACGGAACATATGCAGCAGGTCCTTCAACAGCAGCAAAATACCCCAAACCAGGGCCTTCACAACTTGCAGCAGATGCACGGGTAAACCTTAAAAGTCCACAAATTCGTCAACCCCCTTTTCATTTAGAACCTAAACGAAGAAAAGACAAAAGGTTAACAAACCTTTAATTTCAACCCGTCAATGATTCCAGGACCTGAAATAATGTGAAAGTTCACTATATCTGCCCCTTCCAATATACAGAAAATACCTCTGCAAGTTAAGTTATACGAGACGATTAGTTTTGGGCTTTTTGGTCATTTAACAGGTCCATGATGAATACTGAATACTCACCCTTCATACTGCATTGTTACTGTGTTGCCAATGTCGGCAAATTTACGGTCTTCAAAAATAAGGAAATTATGTTTGTCTGCAATCTGGAAAACATATGCACGGAATGTCAGCAGAAGCAAGCGTAAAACACAATTATTACCATGGTTGTAAAACAAGGCCTCGAAGGCCGAGTACTCCCCGAGTACTCACTACAAGGTAGGCTGCTGAGGCACGAGTACTCTTCGTTTAGGCAAATTACTCCCCGAGTACTCTCCGCCTATGCCAAGTACTTCCCGCGTACTCCCGACTCTGACTAGGGAGCGCCTAGCGACTTTTGCGACCATGATTATTACTATTCAGCAAGTTATTTAAAAGATCAACTAATTATAAAACAAGTTTAGCATTTACCTGAGTGCTATAATTAAAGCACAATTTTAGCTCATCTAAAACACCAGAAATAAACAGTTTCTCTGCCTTTGAAACATCCTTCAAGGCTTGTAAACCTCTTCTACTTCTGAATCTTCCGACTCGGACGAAGTTTCCGATAGACCAATGATAAGAGCCAAACCCTGCTTGAAAACAGTAGCAACGGATCTGTCAGTTGTGTTGCTAAAAGTTGTATTGGCTTACGGAGCTGCAGTTTCATTTATGGTATCATCTCCGATTACCCAACTTTGCTTCAAACGATAATAATACGGGTCAAAGACATGGATTAAACCACTCTAAGAATGTGTAAACTTGTGATTTTAGTACTGAAATATGTACACTCCAAGAGTAGTGCGCCATCGGTTTTACCATGTGATTACCTCAACATTTTTCATCCTACCAAAAACAAATCAATGGTTATCATGTGATTACCTCAACGTTTTTCATCATTATTCTCTCCAAGAGTAGTGCGCCATCAGTTTTACCTTAAAGCCCATCGTCACCAACCCTGGTAGTTCTGAAATCAGGAGCCACCGAATCAGTCACGCCTCATGGCAAGTCATAGAATAATATAGAAAAAAAACATTTTAGCACTCACTGGTGTCTGGTCTACATGGCAAATCGAGTAGCAGTTTTATCACTTGAATGGATCAAAGTCTACTCTGACTACAGCAAGTCAAATCAATGCGATTCCAAATCTTTATAAAAAATGATATATACCAAATGGCCCCAACTTTCAACATCAAGATCGATAACAATTCATAAATTTAACTAACTTTAAACACAATCTCATCCAGCTTCACTTGGATGCAACAAACAAAATTGTCAACAACCGTTATACCAGGGGAACAAATTAACAAATAACAAACCCTAGACATATAATTATATGAAAAAAAGGGAAACACAAGAGACACAAAAGAATCAGAATTCACATACCTTGAACGATTTTAGGGTCTTGTAATCAAATCTACAAAATCCAATAAACACTCCAAACAATCAAAATCAAATTAATAGAAAAAAAAAACAAATCGAAGCACCTAGGGTTAGGGGTTACCTATTTGTGAATCTTCGTGGGAGGATCTCAAATCAACTGTAATCTTCATTTTCACCTTGCAGTTCTGACATTGAACCCTAGATTTTTGAACATTCTATCCATCTCACAAGATCTGGTTGATTGAGGTAAGAAACGAAAAACAAGCCAGAGGGGAGATGGGATTCATCGCCATTGATGGAAGCTTTAAGAATCGAACATTAGGTTATAGGGGAGATGGGAACTGACGAGTGACAAGTATCGAAAGGTCGCATTGAACCATGGCGATTGATGTTCAAGAACGACAATGAGTTAAAGCAGGGGTGAAATCCCTAAATTGCCACCACGGTGTCTTAAAATTATGTGCTATTTTCTAATATAATGGCTTCTATTATGTTGTACATAATGCTATAAAATTTATACTTATGGTAAAATTACATATGTGTACATCACTTCTCCTTTTTATAATAGTATAGATTGTTTCTAGGCTTGAACTCGCAACCCCTTGTATGCCCTAAATCACATATTCAATTCATCTATGCACAAGGTAACCCAACTCAGTTCACTTCAACTCATGAACAAATACACAACCCTAATATAAATTTTTAAGACATTGATTAACTCGCATATCACATAGATTATTCGGATGATAAATATACTTAGAAATTAAGTCAACAATTCTCTTTTAGTTATACTAGGTTTTTACCCGTGCCGCGCGTTGCGGCGGCAACTTCGCTTTTGCGACTTTGCTACACACGTTACGATGATAACATTGACGTGTGGCGTCTGTTTGTGACGTGATGCGTTTTTTAATTTGTTACGTTATGTTTATGATATTAACGTGGTTGTCTTGCTCGTTGAAGTGTAAATTCGTAAAAGTAATCTAAACAAAAGAATTGAAATGTTGAAAAAGACGAATACCAATTCTTGTTTGCCAGGTGTACAACTTCTATGTTCTACTTCAATGGTCACGTGAAAAAAGCATGGAGTCACCGACCATGCTTTTTATGTTATACCAGAAAATTCGGTTTGAACCAACTAACTAAGCTAACTAATCGGCCTAATAAGCTTCTATGAAGGAGAGAATATAATTAGAGATAGCCTCATGCCATAAGTGTTAAAACTGGGAAAAGGTTTGTTGGCAAATCAAGAAGCGGTCAAAATGGTTTGCATCATCTATCCGAATTCTTACGTCCAACACATATATAAGCATATATATATATCGCAACAAATACCAACAACTTGACTTATCATTTTACTTTCTATATTCAGCTCATCAAACACTACCCATATTAACCAACGCCAGCATCATACTATCCATGTTAATTTTACCCAAATCACTACTTCTTAACTTAAACTACTGAGCGAATCACTCTAATCGCACCTAACTCCCTGTTTTGCAATCTGTCTCAATTCCAAACCAATTTCCGCACAATATACCTTCACTATCCAATTTCATCATAATTCGAACCATGTTGATGTATCTACTGCACTTTCTCTATACTCAAATACGAATTACTATCAGTTACCTTCAATAACCCCCTTTTACATCACCAAATAACATTCAATTTGTGCAACAATAATAAGGGAACAACTTTATTGACAAATAAAAGTTCAAGCTTCATACCTGGATTCCCTTAACTGAGTAATAGATAAATTATAGCACTTTGCTGGTTAATCGGAGTTCGACAGTGGTCGGTGGTGTCGTTAATGAGTCTCGGCCAGTGGTGTGTAGTTGGTGGTCGGAAAGGTTAGTGTCCGGCGATGACGGTGGTCGGCTGAAGGGGTAATCGGAGATGGAGAAGCGACCGCTGGGTTTTTTTTCCAACATCACCATGTAAGCAAATTGATTCTGAAGCAAAATCCAAGAAATTAAGCAAGAAATGAAAAACCCAAAAATTATCAAGCAAGAAATGAAAAACCCATGAAGCAAAATCCAAGAAATTAAGAAAAGCCGGAATCGGATCTGAACCTTGGATCTGAACTTTAGCCGCTAGCATCGTCGTCGTCGTTGCTTTTAATAAAACAACAACCGTTGTCGTCGCTGCACCACCGCAAAACCACCGTCTTCTCTCTACGGCTTGGTTAAGGAGAGGACGATGACCCGACCAGTTGTTGTGTTGTGGCGGTGATTAAAGAGGGAGACCAAAGAGAGGCGATGATTGTATAGAGAAAGAAACCTTCAGATCATGGCCAGGATTAGGGTTTGGTATGATTAAAAGAGGTAGTTTTGTAATTTGGTTGTTGGGTGAGGGCAGATGTAGTCATTTGGTCTACCTACCGACATTTCTCTTTAAGATTTTATAAATTAATTATCTCTATAGAACATAAGAAGTTTAATAGTGTTTAAATGCTAATGTGAACCTTTTTTTAACGACCAATAGAATCAATCCCGAGCACTCTCGGGGCACCCACTAGACCAAATGGAATACTCCGATAGTAACCCGAGTCCACCACCAATTCTGGGGAAAACCCGGTAACCCACCCGCCCGTAGGCACGACGGTGAAATTACCGGTAAAACCAGTTTGGCTCAAGGATCGAACTCAAGTTTCCCCGGGTCTTCTATCATTGCCCATTAATGCCTCACTCTGCACCAAGTGAGAGTTGAACTTGCATCTCTCAAAAGAAATGCAAGCCTTCCACCACTTGATCTAGAGATCATTGGCTAATGTGAAACTTTTGCACCAGTTAATTTTTGCTAACTTATGTTTTTTTTTTTGCCTTTTTAGTTTAGGTTTTTAGCGTTTTTCTTTTTTTATAACGAACAGAACTGATACAGGTACGGAAAATCATTTTAAGCTTTTGAAATGATTTTAACAAACTGAACACGCGCGATACCTTTTTGGACGTATTTTGAACTTTTCTTTTTTCGTTTACTATAGAGATTGCACTGAAACCGACCGAGTTCTTATCCTTACCTTTTTTATTTACCTTATTGTTTTACCTTTTCTTATTATTTAATGTCTAAAGCTGAGTTACGACGTAAATAACATAATACATTTAGATATCATTTTGTTTAACATTATGAAATTATTCATCAATTGTAACTGTATACGATACGTACTGAATTCCAACCCGCTTTCTGTCGTAACGCGCATATCACAACGACCCTAATTAAATATATTTATAGGTTTTACTTACTTTAAACATTAACTTAAATATATTTAAAATAAATTAACATCACGTTTTGCTTAATACGTAAGGTTTACAAGTCCACTTGCATGGGTCCACACGTAACCGCCACAAAATCCTCAACCCTTCTTCCTAAACCCTGATTGGCTAAAACCACTTCCTCAAAAAATATCTGTCAGAGAATCACCAACGTAGATGCTTCCGACACTGACATGCTGTCAACTACCATTGGTGGACTTAACCGCCATTCTAACCAGATATTTCTACACGATACCTATATATACCCGATTTTCATCACTCTCACCGACCATTTACATTTTCACTCTCTATTCAACTTCAATGAATCCTCCATCTTCTTCTTCTTCTCCCACAGGATCCGACCCGGTTTCATTTGGGTGGTCTCCGATTCTGGTTTCGAGCCACCACCCGCTTCCGGTTTCGACAGCTACTGGTAAGTGTTTAGCAGTTTTTATACATTCCAGTATTTTCATTTCCTCTGTATTAGGGATTATATTAGGGATGAGCATTTGGTTTGGTACGATACTGATAAAATACAGATTTTTACCTTTAAATACCGGAATCGTATCGCAAGGTTGTCTCCGGAATCACACCAAAAAAATAGCCCTGTTTATTAATTCATTACACACTAAAATAGTTGTGCTTCTAATTTGATTGACAAAAACAGTTGGCATTTAACGATATTGGTTCATAAATCCATGCCCTTTAAGTTTTCTTTTTTAAACATGCCAACGATTTTGGTTCATAAATCCAGGCCATTTTAAGTTTTTTCTAAATACATATTTTTTTTTCTAAAAAATATATAAAAAAAATTTATAATTTTTTTCGGGCCCTATTTCGATTTGGGCTCAGAGCGGTCGCCCACCTGACACTTGCTCTGGGCCAGCCCTGCCGTACCGTACAGTACCGAACATTTTCGATACCGGTACCGTTATCCGGTTTTGACGATTTTCGATGCCGGTACCGGTATCACGCTCATCTCTACTTTATATTACTCTGCTTTAGAGGTGTGCTTTTCGATGCCGGTACCGGTATCACGCTCATCTCTACTTTATATTACTCTGCTTTAGAGGTGTGCTTGGGTCCGTTATGGTTTTCTCAGTTTAGGTTTGGTTTTGGTTTTACCATTTTTGCTTAAAAAAATT
Source organism: Helianthus annuus (assembly GCF_002127325.2). NCBI lineage: Eukaryota > Viridiplantae > Streptophyta > Magnoliopsida > Asterales > Asteraceae > Helianthus > Helianthus annuus. The sequence continues at coordinate 181,174,072 of NC_035443.2, read as the reverse complement.
TTCCGGAAAAAGAATTGTAGCAAAATGATGATTTTGGATTTTTGGGGTCTGAAACACAATTACTAAATCTTTTTCTTAGTTAAAAATATTAATTGATTAATGTAGATTATTGCTCTAATATTCGGGGTTACGAAGAAACACCAAGTTACACCATTTATTAAATTTTTATCAATTATTTAACATTAAAAATTTTCTCACTTGTTGCTTGCTAGCGGTTTTGTTTCTAATAAAAGTTGTCGTTCAACAAAATAACTTAAAAATTTGGTTCGGGTTCGGTTTTTTTTTTTCTTTTAATTACATAAAAACCGAAATCAAACAAAAAAAATTGTTTTTTCTTTCATAAAACATAAAACTAAACCAGCAGTTATTTCGGTTTGATTTCTTCGGTTACGGATCAGTTTTTTCGGTTTCATGCACACCCGTACTCTGTTTTGCTCTGTTTTCATATCCTGATGGAAGTTTTACGGTCAAAAATTGGCAGCAGGAGAAGCGATTGTGACGATTTCAGAAAGGGATCCGATCCCCCAACCGCTGGAATGTTTACAAGAAACACCAATTCCACCATTTTTATCAAAAACATTCGATCTAGTGGACGACCCGACACTAGACCTGGTTATCTCATGGGGCAGGAGTGGGAACAGCTTCGTCGTGTGGGACCCAATCGAGTTCGCCAGGATAATCTTGCCCAGACACTTCAAACACAACAACTTCTCGAGCTTTGTTCGACAACTTAACACCTATGTGGGTAAATATTAGTCTCTGTTCGTGTTTGTGTTTGTGTTCGTGTGTATGTAAACTTTTTTATTTTATTTTTTGTAACTTTTTTATTTTACTTTTTGTATATCTCTGTTTTCCTCTGTTTTTCTACTTTGTAATTGACTTATGTAACATATTTCAATGTAATTTCAAAGAAAATTTGTATGTAATTACTGGATTTCACATAATTGTATCGGTTTTCGACATCTGTATCAAAGAGTATCTGTGTTTTTCGGGTTATATCGATGCAGATTAACACGGCTTTCATCTCAATTTCGATCATAATTTTGTCCTGATTGAAGGTGGTTTTTAATAGTTTTAATTTTGAGTTAATTACTGTTTTCGTCCATGTGGTTTGTCAAAAATCACTATTTCAGTCCATTAGTTTAAAAATTGTGATTTCAGTCCCTGTGGTTTCACTTTCGTAACCATTTCAGTCCACCTCGTAATTACCAAAGTGAAACCACAGGGACTGAAATGGTTACAAAAGTCAAACCACATGGACTGAAATCGTAATTTTTAAACTAATGGACTGAAATAGTTATTTTTGACAAGCCACAGAGACGAAAACAGTAATTAACTCTTTAATTTTTTAATAAATATATGTTCTTGGTGTTGTTTAATTTCTTTCACATTCGGTTTTTACATGTTCTTTCGATTCGATTCAGGGATTTCACAAGATCGATCCAGACAAATGGGAGTTCGCGAATAGAAGCTTTTTAAGAGGACAAAGATCCCTTTTGAGGAACATTCAAAGGCGTAAATCGAATCCCACAACGTCTACAAGCGGCTCTTCAACTAACGAAGAATCTAACATGTTAGTCGAAGCCGAGATAGAAAGATTACACAAAGAGAAAGCCGAAATGATGCAACAAATCATCGAGTTAAAAACTGGAAACCGCGAAACACATCAACATATGGAACTAGTAAACGAAAAACTCGAAGCAGCCGAGCATAAACAGAAACAAATGGTCTCATTTTTAGCTAAAGTGTTTCAAAACCCGACATTCGTGTCTTCCATACGAGGAAACACCGATGAACCACGTCAAATATCGGCTCCAAGAACCGCTCGAAAGTTTGTTAAGCATCAACACATTGGTGGGTCATCAAGAAATATCGAATTCGGTTCACAACCGGAAGATTTTGATCCGAAAGGGAAAAACGCGGTGGAGGTTGAACCCGAGGGGGCACCCGAGTACTTCTTGGACCCGATTTCGGGTGGGATTGATGACATTGTTGTGAAAGAAGAGGGTATTTGGAGTGATATTGGAAACTATGAGTTGCCGGAGTTGCCACCCGAGTTGCCGGAAATCGGTGCCGGAGGTGGTGAGTTGACGGATTTGTGGAATTTGGGAACTTCTAGTGGTGAGAATTGGGAGGATTGTGGTATTCGTTTTGATGATATTGAAAGGGGTGATCAAGATAGTAGTAAGAAAATGGATCCTTAGGGGATTTGATTATTTGAATTTTTATTTTTGGTATATTGAATGAATGGTAATATTTTTTGTTGTTTGTATTATTTTGATTTGACCCTGAATATTTTGACCAAAATAGTTGGTTTGACTATTTGCAAGAATGTTGATGCTGTGTACGACTGTATTCCATAAAAAAAATCAAATACAAATACCCTTTATCATATAAAACGTATGAATACGGTAAAAAAATAAAAAAAAAAAAGTGATAATATTTTTCGTAATTATTTACTCGTAGAGTAATTATCAAAATTATCCTATAAATGATTTTGTAGGGTAATTTTGTAAAAATGTTCTTGTAGGGTAATTTTGTAAAATGTTTTTGTAGAGTAATTTTGTAGAGTATCATAATTACTTTACAAATGATCTTGTATGATAATTTTGATCTGATATTGTAGGGTAATTTGGTAGAGTATCATAATTACTCTACAAGTGTATTAAAATTACTCTGCAAGTTTCAAAATTACACTACAAAAACATTTTACAAAATTATCCTACAAGATCATTTGTAGAGTAATTTTTATAATTACCATACGAGCAAATAATTACGAAAATGTCACCGCGTTTTTTTTTTTTGGCTTTTTCATACCTTTTGTACGTTTTGTACGATAAGGCTGTTTGTACGTGAACTTAACTCGTATAGTGTATAGAGGGATTCACGAGTTTCCTAGCTTGTACATCGGGTCGATTTTCAAAACCATGAACGCTATATCGTGTTAGTAAAAATAAGAAGTTTGATATTTTCGTCTAAATATGTATAAGGTGTTAAAATATTGATTGAGAGTTCATTTGTAAAGGAATTCGAAATGATCTTATAATTACCAATTGACGTAACGTTTTTTTAATCATTGTTTTTTTTTGAGATAACAAAGAGTGTTTCAGTTAACCTAACATTTTTTTAATCATTATTTTTTAGAGATAAAGAAGATTTGTGAAGATTATACATGTGGATGTAGATGAGTAAACGTACCAACAAGCAAAAAAATAATAAAGATAAATGACTGGCTTAGTTTGCATTAGTTTCAAGTTTTGTTATGTGAACCAAACAATGTTTTAAAAAATCAGTTTTTAAATCATACCGGGTTGAGCTAAAATGGTTTAACTGATTATACCAGACGATTCAAGTAGGTTGACGAGTTAACTCGATAATTTCATAAAAATGCAAGTTCAACTTATAAAAATACTCTAAAAGTACATGATGGGAATATTAGATTTTAATAATCCAACTATTTGTCGTTGGCCGCTAACAGTCCCAACTTAAAAAATAATCATTAGTAATCTCAACTATTAACATATTGGTCTCCAATGGACCTTAACTAACAGAACCCTAACGACGTTGGTCTCCAATGGACCCTAACTAACAGAACCCTAATGACATTAGTCTCCAATCGCGGGAAAAGACGTTTTTGGCTGGAAAAATCCTTTTTAGCCGGAAAACAACATTTTTCATCCCAAACCTCTTTGTAACCTTATTACGGACTTTTATGGACCTTTTTTCTAGCAAAAGCCTCAATTATTGAGGTCGTCGGAAAACTTTTTTTTTTTTTGTCGGAAAACTTATTTTTGGCCGGAAAACTCAACATTTTCGTCCAAAACCTCTTTGTAACCTTACATCGAACCTTTAGGAACCTTTTCTGGCAAAAAAATGTTTTCCCTGCGACTGGAGACTAACGGCGTTAGGATTCTGTCAGTCAGGGTCCATTAGAGGCCAATATGTTAATAGCTGGGATTGGCAGTGTTTTTTTTTTTAAGTTGTGACTGTTAGTGGTAAAGTGCGAATAGTTAGGATTATTAAAATCCAATATTTCATTTCATAATAAAAAATAATCCAAAAGTTTATCCATAATAAAATCAATAGTAACCCGAAAGTACTTAATTTTCCAACAAAGCTTTTTAAACAAAAAGTGTACAATATTTTGGAGTGTTAAAAACATTAAATTCATGATGGAATATAGAAGATTGGAAGGTGGTGGGTAGCGTACGTTGAAACTGGGAACACTAGGTTAATTATTGAAAATACGGAAGGTCGGTTATTATCTTAATTTAAAAATTTAATAAAATATAAAAAGAGTAAACTGCCATTTTAGTCCCTGTGGTTTGTTCATTTTTGCCACTTTAGTCCAAAACTGAAACCTTTTGCATCTGGGTCCCTGTGGTTTCAGTTTTATTGCTATTTTGGTCCAAAAATGAAATCAGTTCATATTTGTCTTATAAAATCCTGCTATTTTGTCATTTTCCGCAGAAGCAAAATGGTCATTTCTTTTTTATAAATAAATACCAGATTTTATAAGACAAATATGATCTGATTTGCCCCAAGGAGGATGACAGAATTGCAGTATTTTATAAGATAAATATGACCTGATTTCATTTTTGAACCAAAATGGCAATAAAACTGAAACCACAGGGACCTAGATGCAAAATGTTTGAGTTTTGGACTAAAGTGTCAAAAGTGACCAAACCTCAGGGACCAAAATGGCAGTTTACTCATATAAAAATCAAATTTGAAGATTTTGCAAACCGATTCAACGGTTTGAACCAGTATAACAAACTCAACATGCGGCACATAACAAATACCGTATTCTAGTTTTACCAGCCTTTTTGCTACCAAGCCCATGTCTGGTATCTGGTTTCACCGGTATTACTGACGATACATACGGGTATTTGAAACATTGGAACCAAATTATTAAATCTGATTTTTCAAAATGTAAAATGTTTGCAACCGTATAGACCTCAAACAATCAATTTGCTTCAAATACGACCGAATTTGTAGCCAAATATAAGGTATCCATATGCTGTGAGTAACCAAAGGGTGCAGGCGAACACTTATCATCTTTGTCACCCCCAATCCCCGTTCTCCGATTCTTTAGCTAGTACAAAACCTTTTCAAAATCAACGAGAGAGTGTTTGGGTCACCAGAGACGGTGACGGTTGTTTCGTGATAGTGGGTAGCCGATAAGTGGTGGCTGTGTGATCTTGTGTTGGGGTTAAAACGTTTTTCTTTAATTTATGTATTTTTCTTGTTTTTACTTTAATATATACTGTTTTTTTAACCGAGGGGTGTTTTAGTCTATACCAAAAATTTAAGATGATCTTGATGAGGTTAACGAAGGTGGGGCTAATTGAAACAAAAATGAAACAATTAGTACTGTTTTGGCAATTTTTAAATAGTTAATCTCAGCAAACCAAATCACGTGGACGAAAAATCAACTTGGGTCCTAGTGGTATGTTGAAAAAATCAAACCAAATAGACAAAGAGTCTTTGGTCGTTTTCCTTGAGATTCAAACTACTCAAAGACAAGTGGGCTTAATGTGCCTTTTATTCTGTTTTTGAGCGAACCTCGTCAAGTTACAAATTTACCCCTCAAACCCTTCACCACTAGCTAAACTTGGAATCGAACCTAAAGAATTTGTACCCAAACAAATAACCCTGTACCATAAATGATCATTTTTCATCAATATTAACACTATCCAATGAAGTTTGTCTTACCATTTTTGGATGACTAGCCCCATGGTTAACTTTCAGTGAGAAAAATGTTGGATGACCCGCTGTAAACAAACAAAAACGTTAATCCACCAGCCATAACACGAACGTGAGGTTTCGAATTCAGTGATTTCAATTGATCAAGCAATTGGGTTCATTTCGGTTCGACAACTTGTAATTTGGGATTTTAGGTTTTGCACAAGAACGTTAACCAAAACGATCATACAAATTCAAGGATTACGGATTCATAATATACATAGTGTATAAGAGGAGGAGGGGTGGTGTGTTATAGCACCGTGATACACATTATAACGCGTGACGAACTCAAACTCCCCACCGCCACCATACAACTTCAACACGTGAATTCTTCAACGCGTGATGGTGTTAATTTTGTGAGGGTAATTGTTGGTTGGGGGGAAATTTTTGGGTGTGGTGGTGAGTGATGACAATTGTCACCAAAAAAGGTTGTGAGTGATGAAAAAATGGTTCATGACATGGCGGAACTTGATTGGGTGTTTGTGAGTGATAGAATTCTATCACTAGTGACCACCCCCACCCCCTAAGGATGAGATTACGATAACACCCACAAGTCAAACAGTACACCTATTATCGAAGTAACACAACGATACAAAGTGTAACGCTTTCCGACCACTAAAACACACATGCTAAAAAAAAGTAATTTACTCTTTCCCATCAAAATATCAAATTCATATTTTGACACTACTTGCCTACTTGGTCCACTCCACTCGTAAATCGTATCCCGTAAACAACGGAAGCGGGACATTCTCTGCTTCAAACAACCCACAAAAGTCCAAATATTTACATTTATACCCTTCAGAAACATCCCCCCTTCCCTCTTTCACAACTGAAAACAACCACCGAATCTCCAGTCCAATGGTTGATTAATTGAACAAAATCACCATTTTCACTCATCAAAATGCTTGCAAAACGGTCAAATTACACCTTATTGTCTCCAATTAGTGGATACGAATCATCGAACTTCATAATCGATCACAATCTGATGCAGCAGAATCGTCATACGGCGGTTACGACGGCGGTTACGGCGTCGGTTGTTGAGTTTCCGAGACAATCTAGCGGTAGCAGTTACGCTGAGAGTTCGTTTTCAGGTGCGATGACCGGTGGCGATTGCGGTGGTTATGTTCAGTTGACTGACGGCGGAGGTGACGGTTTTAGCGGCGGAGATGACGGTTTTAGAGGCGGAGATGACGGTTTTAGCGGCGGAGATGACGGTTTTAGTGGTGGAGTGTATAAATCGTTGAAAAGCTGGGCGCAACAGACGGAGGAAGGTTATCAGTTGCAGTTAGCTTTGGCGTTACGGCTTTCGTCGGAAGCTAGTTGTGGTGATGATCCTAATTTGCTGGAGCCTGTGGTGGATGAAAGTGTAAGAGCTAGGTCATCTGTGTGTTCTCCGGAAGCTTTGGCGCATAGATTTTGGGTATGTGATTGAGATAATGAGATATGTGTGTGTTTTATGCTGTAATTGTTAGGTTTTATGATTATATTTGGTGATTTGTACTAATTTGTTAGATGATAAGCACCATGAGTGTTGCGAGTCAGCGAGTGTAAGTTGTTTGTGAGCTGCTTGAGATCAGCTCGTTAAAAGCTCAATCGAGCTGAGCTTAAACGAGTTCGGGCCTAAAAATAAGTTTGTTTACTAAACGAGCCGAACTCAAGCTTGGAAAACTACTCATGAGCTAAGCGAAGGTAGAGCTCTCATAGATTAAATGAGCCAACTCGTTTACATCCCTAGATTATTGTGAATGAGATCGGCTTGTTAAAAGCTCAAATCAAGCCGAGCTTAAACGAGTTTGAGCTTAGGCCTATAAATAAGCCTGTTTAATAAACGAGCCGAGCTCCAGCTTGAAAAACAACCACAAACCGAGCTCGAGCTATCATTATTAAATCGAGCTAAGCCTGAGCATAGTCAATCTTGGGCTTGGCTCGTTTACGTCCCTAATCTTGTGAATGAGCTATTCAATGCTAACATAGAGTAATAAGGTTGTCAAATGCTTAGTTTAAAAAGGCACGCCAACACATCATGCCTCTAGTAGTTCTAGGTCAAAATTGATCAAAGTTAGGTATCAACGTATCGTAGGAGGTTTATATGTAAAAAAAACTAAGGGGTACAGGAATTATGAAAGGTTTACTTGATAATTAGGTTTATGTGTAAAACATACGAACGAGAGATATGCAGTTTAGGCTGTAAGATGCGCGCCTCACGTACATGATGCGCGCACCTTGGGTTTTGGTACCAAAACGCTACAGAGTGCCTCACGCTTTTTTAATCCAAGGTCAAATGCACACTTTTGAATCATCTAACTCAACAAACTCAATACTCTTTATGGTTATCATGTATCAGGCAAATGGCTGCTTATCTTACTTTGACAAGGTACCGGATGGATTCTACTTTATTCATGGAATGTACCCATACATATGGAATGTATGCACTAATCCACAAGAAAGTGGACAAATTCCATCACTCGAATCATTAAAATCACTTAATTCCGGGACCGAATCTTCATTAGAAGTTACCGTGATTGACCGACATACTGATCCCAACCTCAGGCAACTTCAGAACCAGATTCATAGCATCTTCAGTAATAGGGTCACCAGACTCACTACAACTGAGGTTGTCAACCAACTTGCACGACTCGTTTGCCATCAAATGGGGTGAGAATGTAGCTCATGGTATAACAACTCAAAACATTTGACTTGGGTAAACTACCAAATAGTGAGTTTTAAGTAAAGTAGACGGATGGTCCCTGTGGCTTACCAAAATTCTGGATTAAGTCCCTAGTTTTCCAAAAGGACACAAATGGTCCTTGTGGTTTGCACTTTGTAACGCATTTAGTCCCTAACTTGGACATGCTAAAATGCGCTACAAAGTGCAAACCACAGGGACCATCCTTGTACCTTTGGAAAGCTATGGACCAAATCCAAAATTTTGGTAAACCACCGGGACCATCCGTGTACTTTACTCAATTACTAAATATTGAAACTACCATAACAACTTTTGAACATGTTTTCATAGTCCACAAATGTTAGCATCTTATGTACTATCTTACAAATTAACTTTGTTATGTTCACAAGAGGTGCAGCTTTAAATGGAGAAAGTGAATTGGTTCCGTTGTGGAAAACGTGCAGTCATGAACTCAAGAAGCGTCTAGAATCAGTCACACTTCCCATTGGTAGCCTATCTATAGGCCTTTGCAGGCACCGCGCTTTATTATTTAAAGTATGTTATATATTTTCTTTTGTTGCCATTATCGTTAAATATTTATATTAAAATTTTTATTGTTTTTTTTCATGTCTTATATTATGCCACATATAGGTCTTAGCTGATACCATTAACTTACCATGTCGAATAGCCAAAGGTTGCAAATACTGTAAAAGCGATGATGCATCATCTTGTCTAGTTCGTGTTGACATCAATAAGTAAGCTTTATTGTTTGTTCATTTAAGAGTAAAATGTCAATTTCGTCCCTGAGGTTTGGCCAGTTTTGCAACTTTCGTCCAAAGGTTTGTTTTTACGCATATGGATCCAAAAGGTTTGAAATCTTGGCATTTTCATCCGGCTCGTGAACTCCATCCATTTTTCTCCATTAAGTCAGGGGTATTTTTCGTCTTTTTTTGTTAACTTAAAGGGCAATTCAGACTTTTGCACTTTATGTACAAGCATTTAAAATACCCCTGACCGAATCCATTAGACCTAATTGCCCTTTAAGCTAATAAAAAGACGGAAATACCCCTAACTTAACGAAGAAAAATGGATGGAGTTAACGAACTGAATGAAAAGGGCAAGATTTTAAACCTTTGGACGAAAGTCGCAAAATTGGCCAAACCTCAGGGACGAAATTGGCATTTTACTCTTCAATTTAATCTTTAAATGTCACTACAAACTTTGTGTATGTACAGATTTTGTGTTTTTATGGCTAGATTGAATTCCAATTTTCATTGCAGGGAGTTCCTTGTTGATTTGATCGGAAACCCCGGTTGTCTCTATGAGCCCGACTCATTAATCAACGGTCCATGTTCAATCTCGATATTTTCCCCATTGCATTTTCCACATTTTAAAAATATCAACTCGACTGTTAGTTTTGAGTCACTTGCCAAACGGTACTTTCGTGACTCGTTAAATCTGGTGTTTGAAGATCCATCCACTGGCAAGTTTCTAAGAAACATTCCCATTTTATATATTTAATTTTGTTTTTTTTAATGTTGTATTGTTGCTTATAATCATAGCATCATTTGAAGATTCTGCTTTACAACATATGCCAGAAATTAGACATACAGATGACCAATCACATGTCGGCTTATCTAATCTAAGGGTGGAGATCGTGCCAGATAGAATTCCCCCCGATGTTGATGTTTTCGACATTCCATGGACCGATATGGTTTTGAAAGAGAAAATCGGAGAAGGTGAGCTTGTTTCTGATTTGGATGGGTGGGCCGGTTGTCAAAATGGGTAAATTTGTTAGTACGGATAAAATTTGTTTGTTAACAATGTTTGTCCAATTTTTATAGAAATAATTAGCGTGTCTAATACGATTACAAAGTCCACATTATTTTAAGAGTAAAGTACACGGATGGTCCATGTGGTTTACCATATTTTTGGATTTGGTCCCTAGCTTTTCAAAAGTACACAGATGGTCCCTATGGTTTGCACTTTGTAACGCAATTAGTCCCCAGCCAACTAATCTAAAGGTTTCAGCAGGTCCAACTTAGGGGCTAAATGCGTTACAAAATGAAAACCACAGGGACCATTCATGTACTTTTGGAAAAGTTGAGGACTAAATGCGTTACAAAGTGCAAATCGCAGGGACTATCCGTGTACTTTTGGAAAGATAGGGACCAAATCCAAATTTTTGGTAAACCACAGGGACCATTCGTGTAATTTACTCTTATTTTAATAAGTATCTAGTTTTTAATGAATAAAATGATTTTGGAGGTTATTGCATTGGGTGACTTTCAAACTGTTTCACCCATTTGACCCATTTTCTTTTGAGGTTTTTTTTTTTTTTTTTTTTTCAAATTATACCCACTTGACCTGTTAGAGATAAAACATAACCCAAATTGACCAATTATTTAGAAGTAAATGGGTCAAATCAACCAATTATTCACATTCACTGACTCACTGTGTGGATTTTCAGGTTCTTTCGGTATTGTTCGTCGTGCTGATTGGAATGGAGAAGTAAGTAGTTGCACACTCTTTTTTTCTATGTTTTTTTTACTTTATTATGTTAAGCGTAAAAGCGTGCCAAATAGCACCAATGTCACACCATCGCCGTCGACCACCAACACTGAAGTTGCGGCGTGTTAATGCGAAAAATTAGACCGAAACGCAAAACATAGAAAAAAAAATAACTAAGTCGATCTAAGATCCGCGCGTTGCGACGAACCTATCAAACGGGAAAAATAGACGTAAAAACGCTGAAACACACATGCACGTTGCATTGTGTTAACTCGCAAAATTTATAACAAATTGTAACTCGCAAAATTTATAACAAAATGTAAAGCGAAACGTAAAAACGTTGAACCACACACGCATGCTGCGATGTGTTAACTCGCAAAATATAGAAAGGAACGTAAAACGGAAATTTGCGTAAGATGAAAAGTGTAAGGGACCCAAGTTGAAAGTAAAAAAAGTTGTGAGGTTAAATTGCAAAAGATGAAAACTTCTTGGTTAAAAGTAAAAAATATCTTTTTTTTTTTTGAAAAACACCCTAAGCATGAGGTACAACACCATTATGCGTTGAAAAGTTGCAAATGAGTACTATGTGAATGAATGTTTATTTTTTTCGGGGATTTTTTTTTGTTTATTATTGTATATAAGATCTTTATAGGCCTACTAAATTCGAATCATGGTTAATTACTTGCAGGATGTTGCTGTAAAGACACTTTCCTTGGAGCAAGATTTTCATCCTGGGAGATTTAACGAGTTCTGGCGTGAGGCAAGAAATTTCCCGTTATAAATGATTACTTTTTTGTTGAAATTACGTATATACTATTTAGTCATTGTCGCTTTATTCTGCCAATTATTTTAGGTTGCAATAATGAGACGCTTGCAGCATCCAAATATCGTTCTTTTTATGGGGATCGTAACCCAGCCCCCAAATCTTTCGATAGTCACCGAATATTTACCAAGGTTGGCTTCACCATTATGTACAGGTGGCAAGATGGACGGGTTGATTTGCAAACACCTTTTTGTTCATTTTCTAATAATATAAACAATTGCGGGCTAATGCCACATTTTTATTAGACCAGCAATTAGCGCACTAATTATGATTACAAAAACAATATTGTTACAGTAATAACAGTAAAAACAATTTAGGAGACTCAATGCACTAAAGACAGGACTTTGGGTGACTTATCGACCCGTTAGACCCATTAAGGCATTAAGCCATTCCTCTTTTAGCTTAATTTTCTTACTTGACTCTTTTAATTTGTATAGTAAAGTACACGGATGGTCCCTGTGGTTTACCAAAATATTGGATTTGGTCTTTCATAAGTACATGGACGGTCCCTGTGGTTTGCACTTTGTAACGCATTTAGTCCCCAGCCAACAAATCTAACGGTTTTAGCAGTTCCAAGTTAGGGACTAAATGCGTTACAAAGTGCAAACCACAAGGACCATCCATGTACTTTTGGAAAGCTAGGGATCAAATCCAAAATTTTGATAAACCACAGTGACCATCCGTGTACTTTACTCTATTATTGTATAATGGCCTAACGTTATGATATATGTTTTGTATTTTAGAGGTAGTTTGTTTAGCCTTTTGCACAAAGCTGGTCCAAAAAGGATATTGGACGAGCGGCTTCGGCTGAGGATGGCTTTCGATGTGGTAATAATTGTTAAATAAGGATATAATAAATGAATAATTATGATCCTTTGGGTGCATAATAAATGAATAATTATGATCATATATCAGCATTCTATATAAGTATATAATATAAGAGTTAATTATTGTTTCCGTCCCTGTGGTTTGTCAAAAATCACTATTTCAGTCCATTAGCTTAAAAATTGCGATTTCAGTCCCCGTGGTTTCACTTTCGTAACCATTTCAGTCCCTGTACTTAACAGAATAAATGGATTGAAATGGTTACGAAAGTGAAACCACAGGGACTGAAATCGCAATTTCTAAACTAATGGACTGAAATAGTGATTTTTGACAAACCACAAGGACGAAAACAGTAATTAACTCATAACATAATGACCTGCTTTTTTATATAGGCAAAAGGAATGAACTATCTTCATAAACGCAATCCTCCGATCGTTCACCGCGATTTGAAATCTCCCAATCTTTTAGTCGACAAAAACTATACCGTGAAGGTAAAAAAGAATCTTTTCTTTTCGCTATTATTTATTTTTCTTGGTTTTGTATTCATGCAATTTTGGAATATTAATGATGCTGTATAAAAACTGTCTTGTATTGACTTTATAATACTGGTCACATAATATATACTCGTGTTGTTTTTTATTTATTGTTCAGGTAGCTGATTTTGGCCTATCGCGTTTAAAAGCAAATACATATCTGTCATCCAAATCAGGAGCAGGAACTGTGAGTTCTTTTTTACACAATTACTAATTAATTATAAGAGTTAATTACTGTTTTTATCCCTGTGGTTTGTCAAAAATCACTATTTCAGTCCATTAGTTTAAAAATTGCGATTTCAGTCCCTGTGGTTTCACTTTCGTAACCATTTCAGTCCATGTGGTTTCACTTTCGTAACCATTTCAATCCATTTATTCTGTTAGTACATAGACTGAAATGGTTACAAGGCGAACTGAAATGGTTACGAAAGTGAAACCACAGGGACTGAAATCACAGTTTTTAAACTAATGGACTGAAATAGTGATTTTTGACAAACCACATGGACGAAAACAGTAATTAACTCTAATTATAATTTATGTTCATATAGTTATGTTTATTTATCATAATAATAACAGCCCCAGTGGATGGCACCCGAAGTCCTATCAAATGAGCCATCAAATGAGAAATCAGACGTTTATAGCTTCGGTGTTATTTTGTGGGAGCTTGCTACTTTACAAATGCCTTGGAGTAATCTAAGTGCTGGTCAGGTCTGCCATTGATAATTAGTCTTAGATAAGCGTGTAAATAAGCCGAGCCGAGCCCGAGCTCGAAGCTGGCTCGTAATTATTTTGTTTATCCATATTTATAGTTACAATTTTTGTATATAACATAACATATATATTTTTTTAACTATTTTAATCATAACTATATATAATAATATTATATAGATTAAAGTACACGGAGAGTCCCAGTGGGTTTTCAAAATTTTGGATTTGGTCCCTAGCTTTCCAAAAGTACATGGATGGTCCCTGTGGTTTGCACTTTGTAACGCATTTATTATTGGTTGGGACTAAATGCGTTACAAAGTGCAAACCAGCAGTACCATCCGTGTACTTTTGGAAAGGTAGGGACCAAATCCAAAATTTTAGAAAACCATAGGGACTATCCGTGTACTTTATTATATATGATATAAATAAATACATATTTAATTGCGAAATAAAAATTATATAAATAGTAGGCTCATTTAATTCCGTGAGTCTAGTGAACCTAAGCTCAACTTGATTCAAGCTAAGCAAGCTGTTATCGAGTGGCTCGCGTCATTTAACACCCCTAGTCTTATAGATTAGGGGAAGAAAACAGGAAATAAAACAATTTTTATGCATTTTGTTTTTATTTCTTATTGTAGGTTGTGACCGCAGTAGTCTGTCACCACAAAAGGCTAGACATCCCTCACTATGTAAATCGCCAAGTGGCAGCCTTGATCCAAGCCTGTTGGGCACCGTGAGTTCGAATATATTTTCATTTTTTGTGATTTTTCTATATATTTTAAGTAGAGGTGGCGATTTCAGTCAATTCCCGTGAATGGTCAAATGGGTTGAAACAACTTGACTAAAAAGAATGGGTCAAAATCATTTTATTCAAAAAGTTAGATTACCATTGAAATAGTATAAATTCCAACACATATTTGACACTAACTATTTGGTAAAAGAATTATTTATTTTCGACAAAGTGTTTTGGGTCGACCCGTCTATTTGACATATTGATAAAATGTTGATGTTGCAGTGACCCGTCGAAGCGGCCTTCGTTTTTCAATATCATGAAATCTTTGGAACCATTTGAATGCCAATGATGGTATGCAGAATGCTTTGGTGTCAATTGTGCAGATATATAGATTCTTCTTACTAATTTTATTTCAAGCTTTAGAGTGTTAGTTTGATAATATAATTTTCTTAAGTATGTATAAAGCGTTAGTTATTTATAAAATTAGTAACAGAAAACATTGTAATAAATGAACTGTGTAAATGATGTTCGTAATTTTTGGTAAACCACAAAGACCGTTTTGTAAATTACACCCGCTATGCTAAACCCTTGTATTTGCAAGTAAACAAGATGGTCTATCGGTTCGTTGACCTAAGAGAACATGAACTTGACTTGTTTTAAGCTTATTTCCAAAGCTCAAGTTCGACATGTTTACTATTTAATTATTTTTATGTATATATAATTGTACTTTGTAGATATTTATACTATAATTATGCATGCAACATAAGTTCTGTTATTTAGCTGGTTTTACATGTTATCATATAATTAAATAATCTATAAATACTATTTTATTCACATACGTAATAGTCTCATTTAGACTGGCGATTCGAATAAAAAATGATATATAAAGCTTGAGCTCTAGCTATTTTTTGAAGAATCTCCAATTTAGCCCACTAGTGGTTTGGTTTGTTTACACCTTTGTTGTGAATAAATGAATGTTAATCTGTCAGGTTTCGGGTTTCTTTGGTTTGTGGATGCTATATTATAAACCGAGTTAATTACATAGTTAGTCCCTGTGGTTTACCCAAAGTAACATACTTAGGTACTAATAGTTTAAAATCACATTCTAGGTTATTAACTTTTCATTTTGTAACGTTTGGAGGTATTAATGTTATTTGTAGGCTTAAAATCACATTCTTTTAACACCTAAGTATGTTATTTTGTGCAAACCACAAGGACTAACTATGTTAATACCCTAGAAGTTAATACCTCCAAACGTTACAAAATGAAAAGTTAATACCTTAGAAGGTGATTTTAAACTATTAGTACCTAAGTATGTTATTTTGTGCAAACCACAAGGACTAACTATGTAATTAACTCTTATAAACCAAAGACATATCCAATTAAAATTCAGGTTAAACGATTTTGGGTTAATCTGTTCTGGGTGGATCCGGGATTATTTTGGGCTGCCAAGAGTTGTTCCAAGAAAGCGCAAAGCATAGTGATCGTTCATGTTCGTTTACATAATGATTGGAACAAACAAAATGATTATGGAATGCTTGTGTGGCAAAGCCTTGGACTAAAGATTCATTATGTTCTTAAACAGGTAAAAAACTTGAAATATAAAAACAGGTTTATTTATAATATTTTGTAAACAGGCACATGTCTCTACAATATATGCAGTTATGCACATGTGTATGTGTATATTGAATTATAGGTCCATTATTCCTGTAGTCTATAAAAAATTGGAGAGAAAAAAAAAAGTTAATTACATAGTTATTATCTATGGTTTATACAAAATAACAATCTAAGCTACTAATAGTTTAAAATCACATCTTGAGGTACTAATCTTTTATTTTTTAACATGTGAGGGTATTAATTACATAGTTAGTTACATAGTTAGTCATTGTGGTTTACACAAACTAACAATCTGAGGTACTAATAGTTAACAGGGGATTAACGTTAATACCCTCACATGTTAAAAAATGGAAAGTTAGTACCACATGATGTGATTTTAAACTATTAGTACCTTAGATTGTTATTTTGTGTAAATCACAGGGACTAACTATGTAATTAACTCGAAAAAAATAAAGGGACGAAAAAGAGAAACAACGTTTTGTATTTATTTAATATGAGTTAACAAACTAAATGATCATACATTTATTAAGTGCAAATATCCATTTGGGAATAGCCCTATAGTGTGTGGGTGGGGGTGGGGGGGGGGTAGTTGCACGGACCTCCCATCCGCCGGAGTATTGCAACTCCGCAAGCTAGCTTAGCCCCATAGCTGCCTGGCGGTGATTACCCACGGTGAAGAGCCCCAACACCCCATTAGGGCATTGCCGGGAATCGAACCGGTGACCTCAAGAAGAGGCTGGGTGAGGCTGGCCAACTGGGCTACTCTAGAAGGTTAGAATAGCCCTATAGTGTTAATGAGTTAGATATACTTTAGGGTAGTAGGAGGTTTCATTCAATTCTCATGATATGCAAGTTTAGCCATTAATATATTTTTTAAGTGCAACTCATAGAACACATAATACCCTCATCTAAAACTGACTAGTCGGCAATTAATCGCTAGTCGACCAGTAACTGAGTAATTTTTCGTTAATCAGTCCATTAATCGCTAGTCGGGCCTAGTCGGCCAGCCAAAAATCAACGATTCCGGCCAGATTCCGGCAAAAAACTGTATATTCCAGCCAAAACATCTAAATTCCGCCAATTTTCTAACCAAACCATATGAATTCCAACAATTAATCTTATATACTTAAAAAATTAAGTTGAGTTAGAGTTAAAACCTAGCTACTGAAAATTACATATAAAGTCCCCGATTTGATTAATCCCAAGTAGTCACTAGTCTGCACCTCACGTCCTCACCGGACATCGGACGACTAACGACTAACTCTAACCTTGCTAAAAACACAATTTAAAAATGGTTTGAGAAAAATGCAATTTGCGTCCCTGTGGTATGTCCCATACATCAACTTGCGTCCCTAAATTAAATTTTTGGATGTTTGAGCCCCTGACCTTATAAATTCATAACAGGATGAGTCCCTGCCGTTTATATTCCGTCAGTTTGACCGTTTACCTATTGTGAAAAGTCCATAATACCCCCACTCTTTATTATAAACACTGATGATTCATTATCTCCATCTCAACTCCCAAAGATCATCATTATAAAACAACAGCAGCTCGCATCATCATCATCATCAACAGCAGCTCGCATTTTCCCAATAAATTCATCATCAACAACAGCCGATCAGGTTCATCTTCATCATCTTCGATCAGGTTCTTCATCGATCAGGTTCATCTTCATCATCGATCAGGTTCATCTTCATGCTGTCATTCTATGTGTTAATGTGTTTATATTGTGAAAAAAACATAGCGTTGATTCTGGGTTTGATTTTGGGTTCCATTCGATGATTCTGGGTTTGATTTTGGGTAACATTTGATGATTTTGGTTGATTTTGAAAAAACAGAGGGGGGTTATATTCGATGTGTTTATGTGTTTATATTGTGAAAAAACAGAGCGTTGATGTTGGGTTTGATTTTGGGTTCCATTCGATGTTTTTGGGTTTGATTTTGGGTAACATTTGATGATTTTGGGTTGATTTTGAAAAACAGAGGGTTGATTTTGGGTTCCTCATTTTGAATGTGTTTGAATGTGTTATTAGGGTTCCTCATTTTGAATGTGTTTGAATGTGTTTAGGGTTTGAATGTGTTTAGTTGGTTTGAATGTACAGAATGTGTTTAGTTGGTTTGAATGTGATTAGTGTTTGAATGTGTTTAGTTGGTTTGAATGTACAGAATGTGTTTAGTTGGTTTGAATGAACAGAGTGTGTTTAGTTGGTTTGAATGTGATTAGTGTTTGAATGTGTTTAGTTGGTTTGAATGAACAGAGAGTTGGTTTGAATGTGATTAGTTGGTTTGAATGTACAGAATGTGTTTTGGTTTGAATGTGTTTCTAATTGTACAGAATGGCTGCGGATGTAAAGATACTCAAAACACCAACTACGAAGGCGAGATATGTAATCATCGAGCTCTGGATGGCGCGGTGCACACAAGGAAGTCATTGATATGAATGAATATAACTCCAGTGGCAGATATGTAATCAGCGAGCTCTGGAATTTCATATCGGCCACTCGGGTTATATTCATTCATATCAATGAATGAATGAACACAACCCCAGTGGCAGATACGTAATTAGTGAGCTCTGGAATTTTATATCTACCGTTGGGTAACACTCATTCATATGAATGAATATAACCCCAGTGGCAGATATGAAATTCCAGAGCTCGCTGATTACGTATCTGCCGCTGGGGTTATATTCATAACCCCAGCGGCAGATATGTAATCAGCGAGCTCTGGAATTTCATATCGGCCACTCGGGTTATATTCATTCATATCGGCTTCATTCCGAAGTGCACCCGTCAGCAAAGATCCACAATTGCTTGTGGATCTTTGACGTTTTGTCTCTATTTGTATGTTTCGATCTTTTGTTATCGAGTCTGTACGTTACGGTCTTTTGTCATCGAGTCTGTACGTTACGGTCTTTTGTTATCGAGTCTGTACGTTACGGTCTTTTGTTATCGAATGAATATAACCTAATTGCTTGTGGATCTTTGATATATATATATATATATATATATGATACATTTAATTATTATATAAAAGAGTTAATTTAATAGATATTAGATTTCTTAAGAAAAAAGCAAAAAATAAATATAGGGGCTCAGCTTGATATTTCACTCATACCATAGGGACGCAAAGTGTTATTAATATATGTCAAAAGACGGTCTTACCCCTGCCTCTAACAGTCAAACTGACGGCAGGGACTCAAAGTGTTATGAATTTATAAGGTCAGGGGCTCAAACATCCAAAAATTTAATTTAGGGACGCAAGTTGATGTATGGGACATACCACAGGGACGCAAATTGCATTTTTCTCAAATGGTTTTTTATTTAAATGTAAGGGTGGTCTGCGATGTAGCATATCACACCTCCATCCCGCTCTCTCTTTATAATAACACTCTTTTCTTCCAAAACCCTAACGTTTTTTTTCCACTCAAACAAACACACCCCTCTGCCGCTAACATTCTCTCTCGAATCTTCCTTCTGCAACAATGGAGTTTTGGGGTAAAATCTTCATCTTCTTTTTCCTGATATTGCGTACATGATTTCCGTGTGTATTGTGTTTCTTATTCTGGTTTTATCTTATGTGCTTCGTTGTTGTTTGTTTTAGAAATTAGCGGATATAATAATTAATTAGGTTAGAATAATATCGGAACGATTGTGTAGAAGAATATAACAAGGAATGTTATGTTAGCATCTTATTAACATTTGCATAATAAGTTTTGTAAATGCATAATCTGTGGTCAGCAATTAGGGGTGTAAACTAGCCGAACCGAGCCTCAAGATCGTCTTGTTTAATTTGTGAGACCTAAAATAAGTTTTTCAAGCTTGCTTGGCTTATTCATTATTATATTATATTATATTATATATACGTTGTTTATCGTTTTTTATATGTAAAACATAATATATATTAGTTAATTATTATAGTATTCAACATATTAGTAATAATTGTATATGTAGGCTCGCAAGCCAGCTCGGTCTCTGGCTTGTTTACACAGCAAGCTTATTTTTAGGCTTGAGCTCGTTTAGACTCGGCCTTGGTTTAAAAAAGTGCGCTTAAGCGCAAAGCGACCCTAGGCGCAAAGAGCTGCGCCTTGTGTGATATAAAGTGAGCTTTGTACAAAAAGCATACAAAAAGCACACAAAAAGCGAGCTTTTTTGGAAAAAAATCACACTGAGGCGCCGCGCACTTTTTGTACAGGTGTTTTTGTGCATTAAAGTGTTATGCATGCAGCTAAAATGGTTGTACATTTTATGATTTATACATTGAATCATATACAAACCTTATTTATCGCTATATTTTGGGTAAGGGATGCTAAAAGCCTATAGGATATATATAAAAAAATATATAAGCACCTTGCGCCTCACGTACGAAAAGCCCACTGCTTTTGCGATTTGCGCTTCGCGCTTTGATTTTAGACCTTGTAGTTTTTGTGCGCTTCACGCTCTTTTAAGCCAAGGACTCGGCTAGATTCAATCTTTTAGCAAACAAATTTTGAGTAGCTCACGAGCAGCTTGGTTTGTTTAGACTCGGCTAGATTCAATCTTTTAGCAAACGAATTTTGAGTAGCTCACGAGCAGCTTGGCTTGTTTACTTCCCTATGAACATTGGCGTTTTTAGATTTATAAAGTTTTGTAGAAATTGATTAGTGGTCAGCATATGAAATCGAGAGCGTAATTTGCAGGTGTGGAGGTTAAAAGTGGTCAGCCACTCAAGGTAAACCTTGGCGAAGGAAAAGTTCTGCATCTTTCACAGGTATAAAATAGTTTCATACAATGTGAAATGTTCCTTCGGTTGCATTGAATATATAATCATATAAACGATTTTGATGCATAGGCTTGTCTTGGAGAAATCAAGAATACTAAATCAAGTGACTCTGTTTGCTTATACGTCAACGTTGACGGCAAAAAACTTGTTCTTGGAACACTTAATTCCGAGAAGTTGCCGCAACAACTGTTCGATTTGGTGTTCGACAAAGACTTTCAGATTTCTCACAACTGGAAAAACGGCAGTGTGTTCTTTTACGGATACAAAGCTGACCAACCTATTGATGGGCCATCATATCCTTCACGCATTTAAATCTTTATTTTAATTTTGAGTTAAATGCCATTTTAGTCCCTATGGTTTGGGCCATTTTGCCAGTTTAGTCCAAAGGTTTCATTTTTAACCTGTGGGTCCAAAAAGGTTTTACAGTTGCCATTTTAGTTCACTGGGTTAACTTCATCCATTTTTTCTGTTAACGAGAAGGCCAATTTGGTCATTTTGTATGTAATTCTGTTAACTAAAAGGGCAATTCAACCATATAAAATGACCGAATTGGCCTTCTCGTTAACAGAAAAAACGGATGAAATTAACCCAGTGGACTAAAATGGCAACTGTGAAACCTTTTTGGACCCACAGGTTAAAAATGAAACCTTTGGACTAAACTGGCAAAATGACCCAAACCACAGGGACTAAAATGGCATTTAACTCTTTAATTTTCTATCTGTTTTTGTTTGTAATTATGTTAATATAGAAGTTGGGTGTTGTTTGACTTCTTGACTCACTTGCCGTTGTGTCGTGTGATCACTGATGATGAAGATATTGGTAAGTATACTGTATACATTAGCAGTTTTGCAGTATGTATTTTTTATTTAATTTTTAATTTTTTTGTTAATTGTTATATATTTGTTGTTTTGTTTAGATTCTGACGAGGAAGAAGATGCTCTTGAACTTCCAGTTCCTAATGGTATAAATTTGGTTATGTTTTGGTTTACAAAAGATCTAAAAGATTAGGGTTGCAAACAAACCAATCGTTCAGCGATCAGTTCGTGAAAACGAACACGAACAAGAAATTTTGTTCATTTAGTTAAATGAACGAACATGAACGAAGGCCACGTTAGTTAATTTATGTTTGCGAACGTTTGGTAACGCGTTTGTTTATGTTCGATTGTGTTCGATAGTTCATTGGTGAATTTAGTTTTTATATTTTATTTAAATTAAATATTTCAAAACTCCGACAAATAAAATATTTAATGAGTGTCGTGTATTGTTTGTGTTCATCAACGTTCGTTCCCAATAACTAACAAACGAACACGGACACATTCATTTCCTTGACAAACAAACCTGAACATAAAATCTAGTTCGGTAAGTGCTCATGAACAGTTCGTGAACACATATATATATTTCTTAACAAACGAACATGTGTTCGTTCGCAGCCTTATAAAAGATTATAACTATTCGGTTGGACTGTAGTAATAACGTTTATGTTGGCTTGCAGGCAAGCAGGATGCTAAGAAAGAAGAGAACACAGTGGCGGCTAACAAGAAAGATAATAAACAAAAGGTAAAGATCGTGGAACCCGAAAAAGACGATTCCGACTCCGATGAAGATGATTCGATGTCTGGAGATTCAGATGAGGTATGTATTTCTTACATTAACGCGCACATTATTTTAGTTACGCAACTTTTAACTATCCGGTTATGAAATCTATCTGATGTGGAGTTTTAAGTGTGTTCATACTTGTTTCTCTTTTAGGATGATGAGGACTCTGACAGCGAAGACGATAGTGATGAGGCGGAAGAGACTCCACAGAAGGTTAGTGAGGTTATTTCTTATAATTTTTTGAGTTAAATGTCATTTTAGTCCCTGTGGTTTGGGTCATTTTGCCAGTTTAGTCCAAAGGTTTCATTTTTCGTCTATGGGTCCAAAAAGGTTTCATCGTTGCCATTTTAGTCCACTGGGTTAACTTCATCCATTTTTTCTGTTAACGAGAAGGGTAATTCGATCATTTTATATGTAATTATGTGAACTAGAAAGGCAATTCGGCCATATAAAATGACCGAATTGCCTTTCCCGTTAACAGAAATTATGGATGAAGTTAACCCAGCGGACTAAAATGGCAATGGTGAAACCCATAGTTATCAAAAGCGAGCGCTTTTGGCGCCTAGGCGCTTTTTCCGGGCGACTCGCATTTACTGCGCTTATAGTCCCTAGGTAATAATAGCGCAGCTTATTTCATCCCATGCGTATTTAATTCCGGCGACGGTGCTGCTTTCAGCCGGAAACCAGGAAGAAGAAGAAGAGAGCGGCTGCGTTCATGAGTGTGCTAGGCTTTTAGGGTTTTAAATAAGTTTAGGTATTTAAACATTTAACCCCTCTTATCTTTCCCTAGTTTATATTCAGTCCCTAAAACTTGTATTTTTTTACTTAAAAAGTGTAAAACTTGTTTGTGTATTTAAACATTTAACCCCCTGTACCTTCAGTAGTTTACATTTGGTCCTTAAACTTTTTAATTTATACATAAAAAGTATAAAATTAACATTATAAATACATATATAAATTATAAATAGCTGTTTTTTATTTTTTGAATTATCTACTACCTTATCACTTTTTTTTTTCTCGGGCGCACGCTTTATTTGTGCCTATCGCCTAGGCCCTAATCAGTGCCTATGCGCCTAGAGTGCGCTTCGCGCCTTTGATAACTATGGTGAAACCTTCTTGGACCCACATGCAAAAAATGGAACCTTTGGACTAAACTGGCAAAACAGCCCAAACCACAGGGACTAAAATGATATTTAACTCTAATTTTTTTTATAATTATTATTCGTTTGACTTATTATCTTTATTAATAATAATTATAGCCACAATCTGGAAAGAAGAGATCGAATGAGTCTGCTATCAAAACCCCTGCAAACGAGAAAAAGGCAAAATTGGTCACCCCTCAGAAAACAGGTATAAATCTGAAATAATCAAAGAATGCTGATAGGGTTGCAAACGAACCTAATCTTTTAGTTAAGAAATGTGTGTGTGCAAATTGTTGACGAACACGTTACCGAACGTTCACGAACATAATGAACGAATGTGATCTTTGTTCATGTTCGTTCATTTAACGAAACGAACGAAATTTTCTGTCCGAACGAACACAAACGAGCTTCCCGTCTAGTGGTTCATGAATTGTTCGCTGAACGTTTGGTTTGTTTACAGCCCTAAATGCTGAAAACTGTTATTTTATTTTTTTTATTTTAATTACATGTTATTATAAATATTTGTGACAGATGGTAAGAAAGGGGGAGTGCATGTAGCAACACCTCATCCTTCAAAGCAGGGTAAGACTCCAGCAAACAAATCGAATGAAAGCCCGGCTTCTGCTTCTGGTGGTGCGTTTTCTTGCAAGCCTTGCAACAGGTAAAACTTTTTTATATTATTTCTCAATTTTTGAACGTTTTTTTATCGAAAAATTGTACGGAAAAGCATGATTTATATTTTGTTGTTGATTTGTTTGTAGGAACTTTAAAACAGATATGGCTCTTCAATCTCACAACCAGGCGAAACACAAGTAGAAGTGTGAAACTGGTTGTTGGCTGGATGATGGATGAAATAGTTGATGTTTCTTCAAGAATGAGTGTGGCTATTGGCTAGTAGTTTTAATTAAGTAGTTTTTTTTTTCCTTCATATTTTGTTTTGGAATTGTTGTGGATTTTGAAAGGCAATTGTGCTACCATCACAAGTTGGATTTCTGTGCTAATTTTGTTTTTATCCGCAACATCTGTTGCTTGATTTTGGGTCTTGATTCTCTTGACTCTTATTTTTGAGTGTGCAATTGAGAGTATAACTAAGCATGAATCATCCAGCAAAAAGAAGCAATGTTCAATGTCTGGTTGCAACATGATGAGATGTAGCAAGGTATTATATTTTTTTTGAACGGCGAATAGAATTAATCCTGAGCACTCTCGGGGTATCACAAATGGAGTACTCCGAGAGTAGCCCAAGTCCACCGCCAATTACGTGGAGTGGAATTGGCTTTTAATAATCCCACCTATACCTTATTGGCCATTAATAATCCCACCTCAGAATATTTCCCCCACTAGTCTCACTTTTCACCTATTTTTCCTACAGTGGTTTGCCGTTAAAAACTTAACGGAGTTAAGTTTTTTTCCAAATTGCAAACAGGTTTTTAGGGCTTTTGATCAGAACGATGATACGAGTCCATTGATGTAAAACTTACTTCGAAATGGTGTTCCAAGTGACTTGATTTTGGTTAATTGGAAATTTAAACACCCGAATTGAAGTGTCGTTTTCATCATTTGAAGCACCGTTTCGAGGCAAGTTTTACATCAATGGATTCGTATCGTCGTTCTAATCAAAAGCCCTTAAAAATCTGTTTGTAATTTGGAAAAAAAAGCTTAACTCCGTTAAGTTTTTTTAACGGGGGACCATTGTAGGAAAAATATGTGAAAAGTGGGACTAGTGGGGGGAATATTCTGAGGTGGGATTATTACAGGCCAATTTCCCTTCCGGGGAAAGCCTGGTAACCCACCCGCCCATAGGCACCATGATGAAATTACTGATGAAACATGTTTGGCTCAAGGATCCAACCCAGGTTTCCTTGGGTCTTCTATCATTGTCCACCAGTGTCTCACTCTGCACCAAATGGGAGTTGAACTTGCATCTCTCAAGAGATCATTGGCTAGTAAGGTATTTATATTCATGAGTAATTTTATATGCTTGGTATTAATGAGTCTTAATTAGCTTTGTGATTTTTATATTAGTGCAATTTGGAAATCTTAATAAGCTTTGTCTAGGTTTTCTATATAAACTGGCTTCATGTTGTCTAAAGCTTTCCTAAATATGTAATTAAACATTCATATATTTATAATCCAGTGGTGGTAGTCGATCGACGACATAACCAATCGCGGCAAACAACAGTTCATGGCAATAAACAAGCATACACCGCCAGTTAAAGTTTTCAAATTTAACGCCTATGATATTCGTTACATGTATGTGTTTTGAAGTACTTGATTATTGTAGAGGATGTTTTGGCAGCCACGTATGTGTTAAGAGGATCTTCGGACAACCTGTATTTGACAAAGACCTTTGCGGCAACCTTCTATATCTTAGGGAACCTTCGAGCAATCTCAAACGTGTTAGCTTTGAATTGACAAGTTTTTTGCAAGGTAGGTGTTTTGAATGATAACCGTTTGAAACCACCAGCAAAAGCTGACCCATTTTAACATGCATTTCAAGAGTACTCGACCCTTCTGGTTGTAATGGGAAAGAAAAGGCGAGTTAGATGACATCGGATGGCTATAGGACGAGAACGAGATTCAACAAATAGGATTTAATGATTTATCATTTGATAAATTCGGCATAAACTTAATAACATCAAGAAACATGCTCACATGTTCAAAAGATAACATAATAAACAAAAAAGATCAATTACCAGAAAACAAAATCCGTGGTAAAAAAAAAAAACTACTACCTCGGCCTCACAAAGCTTCATTGTCCCGACAAAATACTTAAATCTCAAATAGAAAAACAAAACAAAATTTCGACTGCCCATTATTATATGAAGAAGAGTCTATTCCGCACTTCTGTTGGTTTTTATTTAGATGGACACTCCAAGCCGTCTTCCACACAGATCTAATACGGTTCAACAGGCTTTCGGAAGTTGGCTCCAGCATAAACTGCTTCTGACCCGAGCTCTTCTTCAATTCGCAACAGCTGCATACATTCAAACGGGTTGATTTGGTTAAAGTTACATAATGGGTCATAGTATTATATTATATTATATTATTATATTATATTTATATTTATATTTATATATATATATATAACAAAGTTCATGCTTGTGAATAGTGAGGTGGTGCTAAAATGCACCATCTCCCTTTGCTAACATAAGCCACACTATCTAAGCTAAAATGAGTCGCTTTTTGTAGTTTTGTCCTTTTGTGTGGTTTTTTTTTTTTACTTTCAATCGCACCTGTATACTTTAAATAACTTGGGTTCGTTAATTATACCGATTGTCGGAGTTGTAGTTTATGAGTTTTTCCTTTTGGTTGTTATATTGAATGTCAGTATTGTATTGATTTGGCCGATTGTTGGTACTAGTATTATAATTGACGAGACAAGAAGGTGAGAAAGATCAACCTGATTGTACTTCGCAAGACGTTCGGATCTACACGGTGCTCCGGTCTTGATTTGGCCCTGGATTACATCATATAAATATATAATCATAATCAGTTTATTTGTTTAATATTATTTTTTTATATATACTTTTGTAACATTACCGTTGCTAAACCAACAGATAGATCAGCAATGAAGGTGTCTTCTGTTTCTCCACTGCAAACAAAAAATATAAAATCTTAACTAAAAAAAAGCAAAAAAAAAAAAAAAAAAAAAACTGAAAATGAATATTTTTTGTAAATTGTAAATGATTTTACGTACCTGCGATGACTGGCCATCACGCCCCAACCGGCATGTTTCGACATTTTCACAGCTTCAATGCTCTCGGTTACCGACCCAATTTGGTTAACCTAACATTAGAAAAATGCGTTGACCAGGTCAACTCAGACCCGAAACGGAAAACAAAATGGGTTATGACAAGAATCCTTTCTTTCGCTTCGGGTTATTTTGATAAATTTGACATGTTTTCTTTTGAGAGTACTTTATCAAACATAACCCGAATCAACCCATTAACAGCTAAATAATTAATCATATACCTTGAGGAGAAGCGCGTTACATGTCTTCTCACTAATCGCCTTCTGAACTCTCTGTAAACAAATTTAAATAGCCCGAATTAATATCAACTTTTGTCAACCGGTTGAAAAAAAAAAAAAATAAAAAAAAATAAATCGAGGTTCTTATAATTTGAAAACGACGAATCTAACCGTTGGATTAGTGACCAACAGATCATCTCCTACAATCTGCACTTTATCACCGCATTCTGCTGTCATTTTTCCGTAGTGTTCCCAGTCATCTTGGTCAAACGGGTCTTCAATCGACACGATAGGGTACTCGCTCACAAATGATTTGTAAAGATCTTTGAGTTGTACTCCTGAAATCTTTTGAGACCCGTTGTTGTTCTACGTAAAAGAATTAATTAAATAAACATGTAATTAGAGTAATATTATGGTGGTAAAAAATCTTTTAAATAAAAGAGTAAATTACGTTTTTGGCCCTTGTGGTTATATCACTTTTACTATATTAGCCCAAAATAAGAATTTTTAACATATCTGTCCCCATGGTCTCTATAACTAACCATTTTGGCCCCTAAGTCTAACCATTTTGGCCCCCATGGTCTCTATAACTAACCATTTTGGCCCCCATGATCTCTAGACTTAGGGGTCAAAATGGTTAGTTATAGAGACCATGGGGGCAGATATGTTAAAAATTCTTATTTTGGGCTAATATAGTAAAAGTGATATAACCACAAGGGCCAAAAACGTAATTTACTCTAAATAAAAACAATAGTGAATATGAATATGACAGAATGAGAAAACACCTCTTCCTTGAAGTTTAAATCATATGTCTTGTCTTTTCCGTAGAATTCAGAGGCTGCAACGTCCATTCCGATGACAACCTACACGAATGAAATGTTATAAACGTGTACACAGGCGGGTCGGGTTGGAGAATATATTACTGCAGACTAGCGGTTTTAATGTAAACACCTTTCCTGTGTAACCAGCTTGAGCGATAGCGGTCTTGAGCAACTCGAGGCCCTCCTTGTTTTCCTAAAGATCAAGAAGACGTATTCACGTTTAAAAGCGACCAAGAACTTAAAAATGAATATCGAAATGATATATGATAACGGTTAAAACAATTTACCTGAATATTAGGAGCAAAGCCACCTTCGTCACCAACATTCGTTGCATCCTGACCGTATTTCTTCTTGATAACGGCCTACAAACGCACGGAAAAAAATTATTAATCACACGTATTCATGTTGATATACTTCGTATTTTGTAACATGTTGATATACCTTTAGATTATGGTATACTTCGACGCCCATTTTCATTGCTTCTTTAAAACTCGAAGCACCAACAGGAAGAATCATGAATTCCTACCAAAAAAAATAAAATAAAAAATAGCTCTTTGTCAGCGAACATCCGAATTATCATTTTTCTACAAAGAGTGTCAGTGGTGGACCCAGGAATTATTTTCTGGGGGGGGGGGGGGGGGGAACGAAGGGTTCAAGCAAATTTTCAAGGGGTGCAGTCGGGACTTTTACTTCGAAAATACACTAAATTTTTTTTTCAAGGGGGGCGCCCGCCCACCCAAGCCAACGCTAGGGTCCGCCAATGAAGAGTGTGTAATCAAGAGTTATACCTGCATAGCAAGCTTGTTTCCGGCATGTGATCCACCGTTGATGACATTGAATGCTGGTACCGGTAAAACTAACTTTGAGTTGCCTGCTAAGTTCGCTATATGCTGGAAAACGTTTATCAGTCAAAACATATCAATCGACTTCACATCAATACGAGCAAAAAGAAATATTAAATAATAAAAAAAATTACCTTGTAAAGGGGAATATTTTTGACGCTAGCGCCTGCTTTGCAAAGTGCGAGAGAAACCGCCAGAATAGCATTTGCTCCAAGCTAAACATTATGGCGCGTTCATTCGTTCAATCACAAGTATGATTAATGGCAAAGTTTGCGCACGAAAACGAAGAAATCAAGGATTTGTATTTGAAGAAACTATACCTTTTGCTTGCACCAACCCCACTCGTTTTTAGTCCCGTCTAGTTGTTGAACCATGTAATTGTCAAGGCCAGTTTGATCAGTCGGGTCCTGTAAAACGAGCATACACCAAATTTAATAATACCGAAAGTGATATTAAGAGGTAAGGCTGATGAAACAAACCTTGCCAACAATTGCAGGGCCGATAACAGTGTTCACATTGGCGACAGCCTAGTCATCGAATATAAAAAGTAAATTTATATAAGAATCATGGGTTGTAGACTGTATAATATATATGTGTATATATATATATAGAGGAAGGTTAACATACATTACAGCTTAACGTACATCACGTACGACAGGTAATTATGCACGTTCATTTTAAAATCACGCACGTTATAACTCAAAAATCCAAAATCACGCATGTTGAAACACAATAATCACACATATTGAAAACATTAATCACGCATGTTATAGAACTAATCACGCACGTTGTTGTACCTGAAGTACGTTAAGCCGTAATGTACGATATACTTTTTCTATATATATATATATAGACAAAACTCATTAAGCTAGACTATTAACTCACCTTGGAGACACCTTTTCCTAAGTAATCCGAGCCGCCGTCTCTTAATTCAAGAGCTTCATAGACACCTACAAGACGATAATCACACGCACATCTTATTATAGTGTCGAAAATTCTAGTCGTATAGTATACTTGCTTATGCCTACAACCAATATACAATATTAACAATGATAGACTAAAGAATGCTACAGCGAGTCAGCGACAACATAAATAACGGATCTTACCTGTTGATGCTCCGCTAGGAACGGCTGCGCGAGCCCATGTACCATTTGATAGAGTAATATCCACCTACAACACATGAAACTAGCATTTAAATTGTGGGAAAAGAAACTTATCAGTGATCATACTGCAAATCAATATACATTTGTTTTGTATACATTTTGTGTTTTTTTAAACTAGTAGTTCGGACGCATGTTGTGGCGAAATGAAAAAGAATTTCCATGCGATATGGCAAAGACGATGACAATACTTGAAATCTTATGTAAAAAAGTGAAGCGCCGGTACAGTTAAACTGAACAAAAATTAGATGTAAAAACGTTGTATAACGCACGCGTGTTGCGGCATGTTAACTCGCAAGTCAGTCGGATTTGAATTTATAAAATAACACTACTAATTATAATAGTTAAATAAATTTATAAAGTATAGGGTTTATTAAAACTAAAAGTAAACCATAAGGGTTATATGGTAGTTTACAAATACTCTAAGGGAAGATTTTTACTTTAGAAAAATAGTCTAAGGAAGAAAACATAAATATTTATATGCAATATAGGCATGTACACATAGTTTGTAGATAGATAGATAGATAAAAAAATAAAATAAATAAAATAGAAGGACTAAAAAATGAATAGTGAATTGATAAAAAATAGAGAGTAAATGTAAAATATAAGTATCAAAATAAAATAAAAATCATGTTAAACACGTCATGTTCTTGTCAACCCATGGACATTCATGTCATGTTCACGTTAACATGTGTGACACAATAGGTTGGACCCAACAAGCTGCGAACACGACCTATTTAAAATCACCAATGTAATAACAATGGATCTAAATCAAAAGATTAACAACAAAATATGATTGAGATATCGAGGGAAACGATTAAACAAACCTCGACGGTTGGATTGCCTCTGCTATCGAAGATTTGACGAGCAGTTACAGACTTGATGGTTGCCATTGTGGTTTGTTTGATGAGAAAATGGAGCGAGTGAATAGATGTATTTGTAGGTGGTGGAGGTATTTATAATACCCTCCGGTTTTCGTGATGAACAAGTCGCATCGAAATAAAAGGGAATGTACATCTTTTCTATATATAGTTTTGTTTAACAAGTAAGAGGTGTTACATTTTTAAAATCATTTTGTTTGGAGGAATATTCTTCTCTCGGTGGTATCATATTACTGTACATATGTAATATATATATATATATATATATATATATATATATATATATATATATATATATATATATATATATATATATATATATATATATAGGATAGGAGTTTTAGGTGTGTTTTATGCCTAAAATTATTGTGTTTTATGACTTTTTACACTTTTTAGTAAAAAACACACTTTCCGTAGGATCCCCACTCTATATATATATATATATATATATATATATATATATATATATATATATATATATATATATATATTAATATTTTTTTTTAAGTTGGTATGAATACTGTCACCTGTTAAATGTTACTATTTGGGTGTGGTGGTTGTTAGGGGGGGTGTAATGATTGAATAGTCAATGTAAACTGAACTGAAATCAATCGAAATTGAATTAACCAAAAGTTGGTTATCGGTTATCTTTTACCATCAGTTAACCGTAATTAACTGAACCATTTATATTTTCATACATTTCTAGCTTTCATACCTCCATTTCGTGTTTTATACTTTTATTTCATTTATTTATATCTTCATTTCATTTATTTATACCTCCATTTCATAAATCATGTATGTATACCTCTATTTCATGTATTTATACCTTCACTACATGTATATCTAAGCAATTTTTTTGCCCTTGTTAGATTTGGATATTAACCGAACCAAACCGAGAACTGACAAATTAACCGAATTAACCGAATCGATTAACTGATGGCTCCATTTACGGTTAATGCTAATAACCGAACTGAACCATTTATATTTTCATACATTTCTAGCTTTCATACCTCCATTTCGTGTTTTATACTTTTATTTCATTTATTTATATCTTCATTTCATTTATTTATACCTCCATTTCATAAATCATGTATGTATACCTCTATTTCATGTATTTATACCTTCACTACATGTATATCTAAGCAATTTTTTTGCCCTTGTTAGATTTGGATATTAACCGAACCAAACCGAGAACTGACAAATTAACCGAATTAACCGAATCGATTAACTGATGGCTCCATTTACGGTTAATGCTAATAACCGAACCGAATCGTTGGGTGAATTCTCCACCCTAGTGACTGTTGGGTTATGGAGGATTTGACTCAGGAAGAGGAATTAGTCATCCTCTAGACTAATATCCAGGATATTACTACTCCTGAAGTATATCTAATTATTATATTCCGTAACCTAATTTTGTACCCTATAAATACTTCTTATTCTTGTACATGTACATTTTGAGCACATAATACAGAAGAAAGAACTAGTTGTGGAGCGGATGTAGGTCAGATTAGACCGAACCACTATAAATATTGTGTTCTTGTTCTTAAGATTAGAGTATGTGAGCTTGCTGCATATTGTTCTAGTGTTTGTGTGAATCGTATTCTGGACCTAATAGTGACAGGGGTTCGAGGTCGACATCGCCACTTCCCCTAGTTGGCTGGTTCGATGGCTTTGCTTTACTTTGTTTTTTATTTATTATTTAAACCAAATTTAACTAAATAAGAGGTAGAAGTTTTTAATTTTTTTTCCTGATATTATATAACTAAACTTTTTTCTATTGTGTAACTTGATTTCTTATATATATTGTTGAAATATTAAAGTTCATAATTCATACTTTAAACATGTTGTCATATTGGTGTGGCCCAATATCTTTATGGTCCGGTTTTATCTTTATGTTGATATTTTTGGGCTAAGTTTGTTGGGCTGTTTCAGGCTGTTACTAAGTTGTTATGGGCCCAAGGGCTAAAGTGTAACATTCTGGGGCTAATGCGTATGGATCATGAATATCAAGGGGTTTATTGGAAGTTATGTTGTTCCCAGCTATATATTGGATGAGAGAGAAAGTTCATCTCAGTTGTTGAGATATTTCTTAGGGTTTCTCTGTATTTTCTCTTTGTACCAGTTCATCTTGTTCGTTGTTAGATCTCTGTGTTGAGATCGTGTCTGTATTAGAGATCGTGTTGATCTCAGTTTCTGTATCCTTTATTTTTTGTTTGTACTTTGTTGAGATTCGACAGATTTCTATAATCTGTTGAACTTGTACTTTGCTTTGTTTAAGATCTCATAATCTTGAGATCTAGGGTTTGGTAGGGATCTTTCTGGGTTGGTTAAAGTAATAAAGATTTTGTCATCTGTTTTGTCACTATTTCTGGTGTATTTTGTATTATTCTTCTTAAATCTATACCATTTTACATGGTATCAGAGCATACCAGGCTCTGTTCTTAGATCTAAGTCTTCCGCTGTTGTAGATAGTAATTTTTGTTTACTGATTGTGGTCTATGTTTTGTAGATCTGTTGTTCCTTGTTTTGATCTTGGGAGTTTCTTGGTGTAGATCTTGTGAGCTCATCTCGATCTTGGTTGCGAAGGCTGTGTTGGTCTCTGAAACCCTAGAAGGATTCAGAGCAAACTAAGCAGTTCTATTTTCTTGTCTTCTTTGTATGATCTGTAACCCTAGAAGGTTACAGTTGTCATATAGCTTGGATTGCAAATTTGTAAGATCGTTCTTGACTCTTACTTTATTTTTCAGCATCATATCAGTTGTGTCTAGGCATCTTGATTACCGGGCTATAAGGACCGACACTTGATCGAGTCTGTCTCTGTGTTGTTTTGTTGTGTCTTGCATCTGTTGGTAGTTTGCAACTGTATTATGCTTGTTCAGGCACCTTTTGAGTGATGAACCTGGAATCTGGCCTCTGATACAGTCTTGCTGTTGTCTATATAGTGTCTGATTGGCTATTTTTTGTTTGCTTGATTGATTCTCTATTTGTGAATCTGTATTGTCTGTTTGTTGTATTGTGATTCTCTCTGTGGATCTTGTTTGTTTTGCTTGTAATCATGGGTGAAACTGATCCGAATGCTAGTACATCTCAGACCTTGATAAGTAAGTTAGATGTTGGGGACCCGTTGTATCTTCATCCTAGTGATTCTAGTGCTTTGACTATTGTTAGTGTTAAATTGAAGGGTACTGAAAACTATTCTGTCTGATCTAGCTCTATGAAATTGGCTTTAGAAGCCAAGAATAAATTTGGTTTTATTAATGGTAAATGTGAAAGATCCACTGAGGATCATGTTCTTGCTAGTCAGTGGGATAGATGTAACTCTGTTGTGTTAACATGGCTTTTGAATTCTGTATCTGAGGAACTTTTCTTGGGTCAAGTATTTTCTACATATGCTTCTGAGGTTTGGGATGACTTAAAGGAAACCTATGACAAGGTGGATGGCTCTGTGGTTTATGATTTGTATAAAAAATAAACTGTATTTCACAAAATGGTTCTTCTGTGGCTGACTATTATAATAGGCTGACCACTATGTGGAAACAGTTTGATGCTATGCTTAAACTGCTCACTTGTTCTTGTAAAGCAGCTAAAGATTATAATGATTTTTCAATGTTAATCAAATTAATGCAATTTCTTATGGGGTTAGATGATGTTTATCAACCTGTAAGAACTAATCTCTTAACCAGAGAAGTGTTTCCATCTGTCAAGGTTGCCTTTGCTGTGGTTTCTAGGGAGGAATCACATAGGCTGTCTAGTAGTGGGTCAAAAGGTCAGAATGTATCTTTTGTGACACTCTGGAATTTCCCCGAGCACTATCATATATATATATATCTATATATATCATTTCGTGTATATACATTATTAAATGAAACTATGGGTTATTGGTTATTATGTGTTGTATGTATGTATATTATATATATGTGTGAATATTGCTAGTGAGCCGAGACCCCAAGGACCCGACTCGAGACCGCCCGGTCTCGAGTGAACAGTGAACAAGTGGGCCGGTTGGGGCCGCAACCCACTTGAAAAACCCATAGGGTGCATGGCCCTCAAACGGGTTATAAAACCCTTGCTCTAAACCAACTTATCCCTCTTGATCAACAATCATTCTTTCACTCTCTCTCTCTCTCTCTCTCTCTCTCTTCATCCTCCCTCTCTCTCTCTCTAGAAAACCTTAAACCCTAAAGCATCACCTCCACTCTCCTTTCTCTCTCGGATCAAAACCGGTAATAGCAAGGACTTCCGGTTCAAGCTTCGGATCTTACTTGGAAGCTTATTCATCATATTATCACACCTTGAGCCTAGCCGGTTAGTATCTCCTTTGGTTGGATATTTAAAAGTTGTTGTTTATGTATGATGATTAGATAAGGTCCCTTCTTGATGATATGAGTAGCATGTTTTACTTGATTAACCATGTTTCTTCATGATTTATATATGAACGGTTTGGTAAAAAGAGGATTAGAACCATTCGGATTATGTTAAGTGTTATAGTGATCCTTCTATCTTAGCTATTTTGCTCATAAATGCTTGGTTGTGAAGGATGAACATGTGTGTGTATGAATTAATGTTTGATGATTATTACCATCCGATTTATAATGATAAAATAGGGCAAATATGGTGTTTAATGATTGTCTTATATGTCACATGATTCTGCTCATAAATCTCATGTTATGAAGTTGTGTTATGAACCAAGGATTAAATGTTAGTTGATTTGTTTGAATATGCATGATGAACTACTTGAAGATCATGAAAAATATTTGAATATGCTATGTTTGATCTGAATATTTGGAAAATCAGACAACAAAACATGTTTTTGGAAATGCTATTGGTTAGTACCAAATTTCATGAAAACAGAATTCTATTGGTTAGTACATGTGACAGGTTCTAGAAGGTTTATGTGCACGTAACTGTGGTCTCGAGTCGAGACCCTTGGTTGCGACTCAAGACCATCCCTTGACGACTCGAGACGGACTTCAGGGACTCGAGACTGGCAAGGTCTCGAGTTGAGACTTCATGATCTCGACTCGAGACTGGACTCGGGACCTCTGAGGTTGCGACTCCTGACCAGCACCACTCGAGACCAAAACATGATAACACGAAACCTCCTGGTTGTGACTCGAGACTGTGCGTTCTCGAGTCGAGACCGCTTTGTCTCGACTAGGCAGTTTATTATGATTATTGTTCTCAAGTCGAGACCGCCTTGTCTCGAATGGGCTGCCTGTTTTGGTTATTGGGCCACAATGTGTTTAATTGGGTTACCTGTTTGACTGGACTATGTGTTACTGACTATGCAAATATTAGGGCCGGCCCAATAACCCAATGTATGTTTGTATGCATGCTATGTGTTTAATACGTGTATGATATACGTGATTACTTGTACCCCAACTTGACCTATATTTGGTAACCATGCTAGGACGTGGTGACCAACGTGATTTACCGGATAATTAATCTACCGAGCAACCCAAGGTGAGTTCACAACCTAAAGCATGCGTTCCCGGTGGTTTGGGAAACGGAACTAAAAACAACACTATCCCCTTATGGGGGATACAACTTACTTTTCTTCCCTTGTTATTGGGAACCTTTAGTTAATCACTGTTTATACGGATTGCAACAAACGGCACTAAACGAAACTCTATCACTCAAGTCCCTACTACATAATACCGATTAGTCACCGGGGCCAGGCGAACGGGTTATTAGTTGATAGCGCTATTTAGGTTTTACCAGCCTCACACCGTGCCCGCGTATGGGATCGGGCGTGAACTAATGTACTCAGGCATCCGTCAATGATGATAGAACATTGACATCGGGGCATCCTGCGGAAACGCAACGGTTACCTAATGTTCGGTATTGGAAAAACAGTTTAGTCGCTAACTTTTGGGGTAGCTCCCCATGGCATGTATAAACGGATAAATTAACTGGTGAAACAAGTTTTTGGTAATTAAGACTGGACAACTAGTGAACTCGCTCAACATTATTGTTGACACCTTACTGCATGCTTTGCAGGTAACCAGTGACGGAGGAGCTTGCTGCTTGGGGACGTGTAGTGTTCGTCTACCCCTGTGTTGGGTGTTAAATAAACATGAACTATGAACCTTGTTTAAAACTGTTTTACTTATGCTTCCGCTACTTACTACTATTTGAACTTAAAACTTTAAGCTTTGAACATGTTAATTGCTAATCGTATGGTTAGTAAGTATTACTTTGGTTACTAATTCCATTATTCAGTATAATTGGTGGCTGGATCCTGGTCAGTCACGCCCTCAAGCGGATGATACTCCGCAGGTGGAATTTGGGGGTGTGACATCTTTTGTGTCAAAGCCTAACCCGTCTTTTGAGTCAAAGAAAAAGGTATCTAACCAAAGAGGACCTAATCCAAATTTGAAATGCACCCACTGTAATATGATTGGTCATACTGTTGATAGATGCTTTGAGATAATTAGTTATCCCCCAGGTTTTAAGAAAAGCCCTAACACTATATCTGGTAAAACTAATAAATCAAATGTTGTTGTTGGATCTTCTGCTAGTAATTCTACTTCTGGGTTACCTTTTACACCTGAGCAGATAGCAAAGTTATTAAGTTTAGTTGGTGAAAAATCTAGTGTGGAGTCAACAAGTGTAGGAGGTGAGTCTTGTATTGTTAATAAATGTGTTAGTTGTTCTAGTTCTTTATTGTGACAACTCGAATTTCCAAGATTTCTATTTCGCATTTATTGCACGTTCATTTATTATTTAGTTGTTTACTTGCACAATTGATTGCTTGGAATTGTATACGTTTTGATGCAATGAATCGTATTGTGAGATTGTGCATGATTGGTTGTTAATTGTGAAAGACTTGGTAAATATATGAACTTGGTGGTGAAACTATGAAATTGTTATGAGATGGGGTGCATGTGTAAAATATGATACTTAGGGAGTTAGAGGGTAATTAGTGAAATCCTAGAGATTCTTAACCCTAATCTCTTGTACACTAATCATTTTCACAAGAAACCATGAAGGTCTTGAAAGTACAAACACGTGGTTGCACAGGTGCATGCTGACCTGTTGTGAAGAGTGAAGCGAAATGGGTTCAGAGGTGAAAAGACGATGTGGCGGTAGGATCTAAACAGGTCAGCATGCACCTGTGCAACCACGTGTTTGTACTTTCAAGACCTTCATGGATTGCAAGCCTCTTCCTTTCAATGGCACTGAGGGTGCCATAGGGCTTCTTCACTGGATCGAGAAGGTGGAAGCTGTCTTTGCTGTCTGCGAATGTCCCCCTGCTAATTGGGTGAAGTTTGCTACTGGTACCCTTGAGGGAAGCGCGCTTTCGTGGTGGAAGGCGCAAATTCAAATGCTTGGTTTGGAGACTGCTAATGCTACTGCATGGGAAGATTTCAAGGATATGATCAAGGAAGAGTATTGTCACAGGGATGACATCCACAAACTCGAGGACGAGTACTATGGTCTCAAGATGGTTGGGTCAGAGATTGAGACCTACACCAAGCTGTCCAACGACTATACTGCACTTTGCCCAAACATGTCCCGACCCATGTATCGAAGGATCGAATTGTACATCAAAGGCTTAGTCCCAGAAATCCGGAGCCATGTGACCTCGGCCAACCTCACTACCATACAGCCCGTGGTTCGTCTTGCCCACAAACTCACCAACCAGGCTGTGGAAGAGGGCAAGTTGCCCAAAAGGATCGGTGTTGCGGAAGGAACTTCTAGTGATGGCAAACGAAAGTGGGATGGAAATCAGGGCAA
This sequence comes from Helianthus annuus, assembly GCF_002127325.2. Lineage (NCBI taxonomy): Eukaryota > Viridiplantae > Streptophyta > Magnoliopsida > Asterales > Asteraceae > Helianthus > Helianthus annuus. Next base: position 181,135,000 of record NC_035443.2, on the reverse strand, counting down.
GGATGCTAACTCTACTCAGGCCCCAGCCCAGCAAAGGAAAACTGAAAACAACAAAGGCCCTCAGCAACAGGGTGGCTACCGGGGAAGCTACCCTAAGTGCAACAAGTGTAACAGGCACCACAATGGGGCATGTAACAAAGGTCAGTGCCAGCGATGCAACAAGATGGGGCATGAAGCCAAGGATTGTAGAAGTCAGTTCCCAGCAAGGCATAATCAGCAACAACCCCAACAGCAGCAGGGAAACAACCGCGGATGTTTTAAATGTGGGGCAACAGGGCACATGCGAAAGGATTGCCCTGAACTGAATCAGAATCGCAACAACAACCAGGGAGCTGGGAACCATGAACAAAACAACAATGCGGGGAATGGTGCAAGAGGAAGAGCTTTTGTGATTGGAGCTGGAGAAGCACGGAACGACCCCAACGTCGTGGCGGGTAAGTTCCTACTTGATGATCATTATGTTTCTGTGTTATTTGATTCCGGAGTCGATGCTAGTTATGTATCCCTACGTATTAGTAAGAAGCTTAAGCACCCACCTGCGTTATTAAGTTCTAAGCATATCGTCGAATTAGCTAATGGTAGAAACATCGAGGCCTCTCACGTGATCCACGACTGCAAACTAGAATTGTCTGGTCAGACGTTTAGTATCGACCTTTTCCCTGTCAAGCTTGGAAGCTTCGACGTCGTCATCGGTATGGATTGGTTATCCAAACATCGCGCTGAGATCCTCTGTCAAGAGAAAGCAGTTCGTATTCCTCGTCGTTCTGGCAAACCCCTCATCGTTCAAGGTAACAAAGGCTGATGCGTGTGTAGTGTAATATTATTTTGATGAGTATTTAAGCCCCTTTTTACACTTTTAGCCAAGTTTTAAATTTATAAAACACGATATTCACTAACACTAAACACACATATGGGCAAGTGCACCCATCGTGGACGTAGTATAGTGTTGGTAAGATACCGAGGTCGTCCAAGGACACAAGAGCTTTTAATACCGGTTTATCCTCAACGTCTAATCAAATCAAAAAGGTTAGAGAAATGTTTTTAAACTAAGAAAATAAAAACTAACTAAATGCTGAAAAATAAAAATAAAATAAAAACAGATAGACAAGATGAATCACTTGGATCCGACATGTGTATTAGTATAACCTTTGATTATTTTTGCACTTTTGCACTTGTTTAAGAGATTATCTTAGTTATTGTAGTAGGCCCCTCTTTTGAAGGCGACGTTACCCTCAACCCAGTAGTTTGAGTCAGCAAGGATACAATCCTAAAGGGTCGGATTATTGAAAGATAATGAATTAAGTTATTAATGCAAATTGTGGTAGGCCCCGCTTTTGGCGGTGACGTTACCCTCGGCTAAGTAGTCTGAGTCAGCAGGGATACAGTCCTAAATAGCCGGGTTATAGTATTAATAGTAGTTAACTTATGAGGGGGTCAAAGAGTTTGGATCCCCGCCATCCAAAACCTATGGGCATTGAAGGAGATCCTACTAAATTTGACCCAGGTCCCAAGCAGGACCTCTAAACGCTGAACAAGGGCAAGACCCTTACCAAACCGTTCCCTTAACCCCCGACCAGGTAGCCAACATACCTCCATATAGACCGTGGAGATATGAATGGTGAAAATCTTTTATTTTATATAGACAGTAAAATAATGCCAAGACACCACGGACAAACGATAAGGAAAGATCACCTTCAACATAAGTAACTAGTTATTAAAGTCATTAATACAAAACCAAATAAAAAGTGCAAAAGATTAAAAATAAAAAGTATTATACTAAACACTTGTCTTCACCAAGTGATGTAAGAGACTTAGGCAAACATGGCCTTGATTGTCAAGAACTCTTACGATCAATCTTGGATCCCGAGATGACTCACACACTCTACGATGGACAATGGATGATGGTGGTGGATGATGGTGTTATGGTGGTGGTGGGTGGTGGATGAGGTGTGAGAGAGGTGGTGTGCCAAGGGATGAGAGAAAATGAAGCTAAGCTCCTCTATTTATAGGCTGAACAGAAGGCTGGACACGGCCCCGTGTCCGTCTGACATTCTCTCACTTCATTAATTGTAATTGCGAATTACAATTAATGCGCCTGCTGTACTTTCACCACGCCCCCGTGCCCGCTGGACACGGCCCCGTGGTGGGCAATGGAAGCTTCTACTGGTTTGTCTTTTCTACTGCTTCCTGGGCACGCCCCCGTGTTCGTTGGACACGGGGCGTGTTCAGACTCTGTTTCTTCTCCTTTGCTTTGGGAGGTGCCGTTGAGGGTCCGGGCAGTCTACTTTTGTTCCTTTTCTTGTATTTATGGTAGAATTAGTTGTCTTTTTGCTTCTTTTGTGATTTTGAGCTCATTTCATCCTGAAAATACAAAAGGAAGACAAAAACACTCTTTTTCCAACATTAGTACTTAAAAAGGGTTAGTTTTATGCCTTAATTGATGTGATTTATATGTTGCATTTTACACACATCAAATACCCCACACTTGAACTTTTGCTTGTCCTCAAGCAAAACTCTTTAAATGTGGCTTACACTCCCAAATGGAATAGGTAGAAGAGAAGTTTTTTAGCTTGTCCTAGAGTGTCGGGAATCCAAGGTTTTTATAGGTTTTATTTTTATTTATTTACAATCCTATTCGTTATGATTTATTTTGAACTTTTCATAAGATGAATTACTTATTTGGGCATAGCATGCCTTATTAAAATTCCATTTATATACAAGTTCACATACCTCACGGGAGATCACTCAACACTCGGCCGAAGGTGTATATTTTTAGTGAATCACTCGAGAGCGGCATGGAACTTACGCCTTCCATAGGCTTGCCAAGCAATCAATCCTCCTCCTTTTTAACTTTTTACCTTTGTAAATATCAAGAGGACTTTTGGGGTGAAGGGTTAGGCTTGGGTTAAAGGTGGGTGGTTGGTTAGTGGTTAGTAAAAAGGGCGAAAATCGTAACAAGCGTCGGTTTTCGTGAAGTACCTTGTTTTTAGTGACTTTTTTATTTTGAAGTATTTCTCCAAACAAGCTTTTATAGCTTTTGTTTGTTTTTGACTTCATCATCATTTATTATTTTTTATTTTTTATTTTTTTTTTCATCGTCACATAAAAAGGTGAGTTTACGAAAAAGCGAGCTTGTTACTAAAATAAAGGGTGAAAAAAAAATAAAAAGGTTTTTGGTGGGTAAAAAGGGTTTTGGGGTAATGAAATGAAAGGTTTAGGCTCAAAGGGGCTATCTAGGGGGATTTTGGGTAGGTAAAAAAAATGAAAAATAATGGTTTTGAAAGAAAAATGGTTAGTCCTAATGCCTCCATCATTTACTTACTTGGGTTTAAGTTGGTAAGGACCGGGAATGTATCGTCGTGGCAAGTTCTAGATTTGTAAGAACCGAGCGGCTATTCACACAAGAAACGAAAAATGAGCATTTAATCTAAATATGTGTATTTTTATGCTCAATAAAGGCTCAAAACTCACTTTTGTGGGAATGGGTTTTTAATGTGACCAAGTATATATAATCGAATTTTTAACTAAGCTTGTCATGCCGTTTCATAATTTTCTTGTGTTGGTTCTTTTTATCATGACGCTATCGGTTGTAAACTTGTAAAAATATAACCTTTTTAGAACTTGTTATTCCCAACTTAAACTAAGACAAGTAAATAAAAAAATGAAAAAGTTTTTGAAAAAATTTGGGGTGTTTAGCGGTTCCAATAGAGTTTTGTGTAAGGCTTGTGTTTAGGATTTTGCAAAATTTCAAGGTTTTAGCATCCCCCCCACACTTAAATTACACATTGTCCTCAATGTGTCCAAAAATAAAGTTTTTGGTTGATTAGAATGTGTAAAAGTGGGTTAAAAAGCAAAGATTTATGTCACTGGCAGTCTGGACACGGCCCCGTGTCCATTGGACACGGCCCCGTGGTGAACTGCCAGTAACGAAAACTTACAGAAGGTGAACACGGGGGCGTGTCGGCTGGACACGGCCTCGTGTCTGGCAAAAAATTGCAGGTCAGTAGCCAAACAGCAGATCTGGGAGATGAACACGGGGGCGTGTCGGCTGGACACGTCCCCGTGTGGACAGTCTGTTAGCCTGAAAAATAGGTTTTGTCTCCCGGTTTCTCCATCATAGGGCTGCAAGTGCTAATGTTTAGCACTCTAACCCTCGCATTGCACCTGTTTAAACACTAAATACCAACCAAACAAGCACAAACCATCCTAAATTACCATCGTCAAGCATCATCCAAACATAAAGTAAAAATAAAACAAAGATAAAAAGTAGTTAGAGAAAGTAAATTGTTCGACAAATGGCACGCAGGCCATGAATTGTTTGATAGATAGAAGGGCACTTAAACCTGTGGGCTCATCACCAACTAGCCCCTTGTTCCTTCAAGCCTCCTACTCCATGTCTTCATCACTACCATCATCTCCACCCCCGTGCCTCGCCATGTACTCCCGGATGCTACCGATATCATCTTGTATATCGTTAATGTTGCGTTCGATAGCTCCAACCCGGTGGTGTGTGTTGTTGGCGAGATTGTAGGTGTTCCTTGTGCACATGAGGTTTTCCTGCAAAAGATCATGTAAACTTTGAAAGTTAGGAAAACCACCTCCTTGAGAGGAGGATTGGCCCGGATCGCCTTGGGGTGGGTACTGAAAATGGGGATGTGGTGCATGAAGAACTAGAGCCTCTTGCGGGTTCCATGCATAGCCTTGCGTCCTCTGAAAGCTCACCGTCCCGTCCTCCGCTTCATAAAGCAAGTTCATGGATCGGCAAATGTGATAATCGACCCGTCCCGACCATGGACTCCTTTCGAAGGACCTTGGGATATTCGTGAAGTGCTTGAAAAGACGGTACACCCATCCTCCGAAGAAGATCGGTGTAGGAGCATGAGCAAGGCGGTTTAGGTGCATGTTTCGCAGTAGGAGGTACGGAACATCGAGAGGCTTCTGGTTGTGGATGCAGTGAAGGACAACCAAATCTTTCAACCCAACAACGCCACTACTGTCGTGGCGTTGGTTCAGCGAGTAGGAGAGGAGCCTGTGAATGTATCGGTATAGCGGGTCCCTCAGTTTGGTGCTTTTGGTGCTGCTCGGGTTGTAGATTCCTTCACCTATTTGAGCCCATGCGGCTTGGCGTTCAGTTGCATCCAAGTCTCGTAATCCCCCAGTATTCTCTTCATTCCCCGCTTCCTCTTCACTATATAGCCCAATGATGGCTCCAAACTGTGCCATGGAGGTTCTAAACGTGGTCCCTCCACATCGAAATTCGACCGCCTCATGGTCAAACGGTTCGCGCCTCGAGTTGAAAATGAAGGTGCTGTAGAACTCCATCGTGCATTGATGTACCGACCGTAGTCGGGTGGTCAATGCGACATGCAGTGGACCCCTCACAATGTTGTTGAAGCGGTCAAGTTGATTCACCATGGTTAGCAAATCAGTACACGCCCGCCTTGGGTACTCTTCCGGTCTTGTTTGTAGAACCTCGTACCGTGCCCTAGCGTCCAGTTCATTTGCGTTAAACCTTGTGAATTTCGACATCTGAAAAGAATACATAAAAAGTTAGTACGAAACAAGGAAAATCAGAGTGAAACTGCAAACAGTGGGCTGGACACGGCCCCGTGTTCAGCGGACACGGCCCCGTGTCCAGGCGTCTGTAACCCAAAAATTCCATTTTTCGTCCCGGTTTCGAAAACCTGAAAATTTTTAGCCCAATAGTAGCGGTTTCCCCCGAAAATGAAACCCTAAGTGTCATTTTTCCCAAAACAAACCGTTTACCCTTTCAATTTCGTGTTTTTCGGTTCAAGAACAAGGGTTTGGGGTTTTAGTTGGAAATCGAACGAATCTGTCAACAATACTTGTCTATTTACTTTCTATTACTCTACTCTAAACTACTACTAACAAATTTCATCAAAAATTTTGAGTTTCGATCCGGATGAACATGAAGAACCCTAGATTTTTCCCCAATTTTTGATGTTTTAACTACATGCAAGTAACTAATCTAACTACTAAGGAGGATAGAATCATACCTTGACGTTGTTAGATTCGGTGGTGACGTTGAAAAACTGCAGAAAATCGCCTCAAACCAGAGAGTTTTCGGCTAAACGGGGCGTGTGGAATGGTGTAACTGATAGGAAAAGAGGGTTTTATCCCGACAGTCGCCTCGACACGGCCCCGTGTCCAGCGGACACGGCCCCGTGCCGGGCAAAGTTTTTGAAATTTTTTTTTATATGTGCTCGTGTGCATGCCCCTTATTTCCGAAAAATGGCTAGAAGATTTACCGGTTTTTAAACGTACACTTACCTGAAACATGTCGGGTATGAGTTTATTCGTTAACCGTTTGAAGTGAGATCTCCTCTTCCTCATCCTCAATGGATCCTCGGTAGAGTTTCAGCCGTTGGCCATTGACTTTAAATGGTGTCCCATTTCGAGTTTTAATCTCTACTGCACCGTGTGGAAAAACATGGGTGACAGAAAAAGGTCCTGACCACCTAGATTTTAGCTTACCAGGAAATAATCGAAGTCGTGAATTAAACAATAGAACTTGATCTCCAACCCGAAATTCATTAGATTTAATATATTTATCATGTAAATTTTTCATTCTTTCTTTATAAATTTCGGAGTTAGAATATGCATAATTCCTTAGCTCGTCTAATTCATTTATTTGACAAAATCGATTTTTACCGGCAATTTCTAAATCTAAGTTTACGTTTTTTATTGCCCAGTAGGCCTTGTGAGCTATTTCTACTGGCAAGTGACAACTTTTTCCATAGACGAGTTTATATGGGGTTGTGCCTATAGTAGTTTTATAAGCAGTTCGAAAAGCCCATAAAGCGTCGTCTAATTTGTCGGCCCATTCTTTTTTATTTATTCCTACGGTTTTTTCAAGTATTCGTTTTAAACCTCGATTAGTCACTTCGGCTTGCCCATTTGTTTGAGGGTGATATGCTGTTGAGACCCGGTGATAGACCCCATACCTTGTTAATATTTTTTCGAGTTGATGATTGCAAAAATGGGTACCTCTATCACTTATTAAAGCCTTTGGTGTCCCGAAGCGAGAAAACAGTTTTTTCAGAAATTTTACCACTACTCTTCCATCATTTGTTGGAAGAGCCTCGGCCTCCGCCCATTTAGACAAGTAATCGACTGCCACAAGTATATATTTGTTTCCCTTTGAAGGTGGGAAAGGTCCCATGAAATCGAGTCCCCACACATCAAAGATTTCACAGACGAGAATGCCATTTTGAGGCATTTCGTTTTTGGAAGAAATATTACCTGATCTCTGGCAGGCATCACATGTCTTCACAAGGTTTTGTGCATCCTTGTAAATGGTCGGCCAGTAAAATCCCGAATCAAATACCTTTCGTGCGGTACTTGTGGCACCATGATGTCCTCCGTATGGACCTTCATGACAATGACGGAGAATTCTTCGTGCTTCATTACCATGGACACACCTTCGGATGAGCTGGTCGGCACACATTTTGAAAAGATAGGGGTCTTCCCAAAAGTAATGCTTTACATCAGCAAAGAATTTCTTTCTTTGATGATGTGGCCATCCTTTGGTGACTATACCGCTAGCTAAGAAATTAGCGTAGTCGGCATACCATGGTTCTTGTCTACTTTCCATCATTTCCAAGGATTCCGTGGGAAATTTCTCGTTGATTTGCTCGTCTCTGGTTGTCTCCAAAGCTGGGTCTTCTAAGCGCGAGAGATGATCTGCAGCAGTGTTTTCTGCTCCTCTTTTGTCCTTGATTTCGATGTCGAATTCTTGGAGGAGTAGAATCCATCTGATCAAACGGGGTTTTGCGTCTTGCTTCTTGAAGAGGTACCTGATGGCTGCATGGTCTGTATAGACTACTGTTTTAGAAAGAACAAGATAAGAACGAAATTTATCAAAAGCAAATACCACCGCTAGTAATTCTTTTTCTGTAGTTGTATAATTTTCTTGTGCGTCATTAAGAGTTTTACTAGCATAATAAATTGGGTGGAAATGCTTTTCTTTTCTTTGTCCCAAGACTGCTCCAACAGCAAAGTCACTTGCATCACACATGATTTCGAAAGGAAATTTCCAATCTGGCGCTATCATGATGGGTGCATTGACTAGCATTTCCTTGAGGGTTAGAAATGCTTGATTGCATTCTTTGTCAAAGATGAAGGGTGCATCTTTTTCAAGTAATTTTGTTAGAGGTTTTGAAATTTTTGAAAAGTCTTTGATAAACCTTCTATAAAATCCGGCATGTCCTAGGAAACTTCTGATTGCTCGCACGGAGGATGGAGGAGGTAATCGAGAAATAGTCTCTATTTTTGCTCGATCAACTTCCATTCCTTCGCTTGAGATTTTGTGACCGAGTACTATTCCCTCTGTTACCATGAAATGGCATTTTTCCCAATTAAGGGCGAGGTTAGTTTCCTCACATCGGGATAGCATTCGTTCAAGATTATCGAGGCATTGGTCATATGAGTCTCCAAAGATGGAAAAGTCATCCATGAAGACTTCCATTGTCTTTTCGATCATATCATGGAAAATGGCGACCATACAACGTTGGAATGTTGCAGGCGCATTACATAGACCGAATGGCATGCGTCGATATGCGAAAGTTCCGTAGGGACATGTGAAAGTTGTTTTCTCTTGGTCTTCTGGTGCTATCGGTATTTGAAAGTAACCTGAAAAACCATCTAAGAAACAATAAAATTTATGACCGGATAATCTTTCTAACATTTGATCAATGAAGGGCAAAGGAAAGTGGTCTTTCCTTGTCGCTTCATTTAATCGCCTATAATCTATACAGACTCTCCATCCTGTGACGGTTCTCGTTGGTATTAATTCATTTTTCTCGTTAGTTATTACCGTCATACCTCCTTTCTTTGGGACTACTTGAACGGGACTTACCCACGGGCTATCGGAGATAGGGTAGATTAGTCCGGCGTCGAGTAGTTTGATGACTTCATTCTTAACCACTTCTTGAACATTGGGGTTCACTCTTCGTTGTGGTTGAATTACCGTTTTGTAGTCATCATTCATTAAAATTTTGTGCGTGCACATGGAAGGGCTTATTCCTTTAATATCTACAAGCTTCCAAGCGATCGCGTTTTTGTGTTTTTTAAGTAGGTTAACTAATTTCTCTTTTTCTATATTACTTAATTTAGATGAAATAATTACGGGTAAACTACCTTCTTTGCCTAGAAAAGCATATTCCAAACCTTTAGGAAGTTCTTTGAGCTCAGTGGGTGGGTCTTTAGAAGACACCTTATTTTGTGGCTCATCTAGATTAAGAACCTTAAAGGTTTGTTCTATGGCTATCTCTTCTTCGACAAAGTGGTCCTCTTCGTTGGTTGTATCGGGTGGTTCAGCTTCATCTTCAATTAGGGGGTCATTGTTGCCAAAAGGATATTTCATTGAACGCTCAAGATCTATGCTCCTTTTGAATGCCCCTAATTGAAGAGGTAGATTGTTGAATTTCCGGTTTTTCAAAGCTCTATGAGTTTGTACTAAAGGTTTTCCCAAGACTAAGGGGGCGTCATCTAGGATGACGAAGTCGGTTGGGATTACCATTTGATTTGTTTGAACCAAAACATCTTCAACTACACCGATTGATTTCATTACTTTCCGATTGGATAGAAAAATGGGTATTTGAAGTGGAGTAAAATCACTAACACTTAATTTTTCAAAAATGTAGTTAGGCATTATGTTAACACAAAGATCTTTATCGATGGTGATATTGCTAATAAATGAATTTTTAAAGAAACATGGAACCGGTGTGATGTTAATTTCAAAAGGATCTTCTTTTATTAGCGAGGTTTGATCATTAGTTAACTTAACACTTACTAAGTCTTTGATTTTAGCACTAGTGTTTAACTCTTTTAAAAACTTGGCATGAGGGGTTATTAAACAATGATTTTCGAAAGTAGGTGACAAGAGATTAATTTCTTCAAAATTAGACTCTTCTTGAATTTTAACATTATTGGACTCACCTTTTTCGTTGTTTAACTCATGTGTCGGTTTTTCACTTTCTTGTTCTTCCATTTTTATACTTTCAACTATCTCTACGTTATTATCATTTTTTAGCTCTTCTCTTGCGCGGGATTCCTCTTCCCTTGCGCGAGATTCTTTTATATAACGTTCGATAGTTTTAAGTTTTTCCAATATCCTATTAGTTACTTCGGTGAGAGAAAAAGAATTTGGATCCTCAAAGCTTGAATCCGGTTGTTCGATCCTTGGTTCCTCATGATTCTCATATGAAGTAGATGGTTCACACCATTGTTCTTCATTATAAGTATATGATGGATAAGGGTCGAAACTTTGTTCTTCATAGTACTCATATGAGGTGGGTTGTTCACGCCATGGTTCCTTATAATAAGAGTATGAAGGTGGTGGCTCATATGTTGAATCTTCAAAGTATGAGTATGAAGGCTCATACCTTGGTTCATCAAAATATGAGTATGAGGGAGTAGGTTCATACCTTTGGTCTTCATAGGATGTGTATGAAGTTGATGGCTCGTACCTGGGCTCCTCATAATGGTTGTATGAATTTGATGGTTGATATGAGTTATTATATTGAACCGAGCGTGCGTTACGACAATTAGTGCAATAATTACCCCTATAATCATCCTCATCATAGGTGTAGTTGTAACCTCTTGAGTATTGATCCATAAGAATCACTTAACAGACCACAACTGAGTCTCGGGACCAGAAAACAAAAATAAGACGGAAACAGAAGCTGGACACGGCCCCGTGTTGGGTGAACACGGCCCCGTGTTCAGGGTCTGTATCTGGGCGTTTTAATTAAATTTACTGGTCACGTTGAGCACGGGGGCGTGTTCAGTGAGCACGGCCCCGTGTTCAGACTCTGTATCTGGGTATCTACTTTAAAAATATGCAGCACGGGGGCGTGTTCAGTGAGCACGGTCCCGTGTTCAGGCTACTGTAAATGCAAAACTAAACTAAAATGCAGAAAAATGCGCGCGTTTTAAAAAGGTTTTGAAAAACTGATTAGGCCGTCGATTTTAAGCTTTCTTAAAATCCTTGTATCCCCGGCAGCGGCGCCAAAAACTTGATGCGTGTGTAGTGTAATATTATTTTGATGAGTATTTAAGCCCCTTTTTACACTTTTAGCCAAGTTTTAAATTTATAAAACACGATATTCACTAACACTAAACACACATATGGGCAAGTGCACCCATCGTGGACGTAGTATAGTGTTGGTAAGATACCGAGGTCGTCCAAGGACACAAGAGCTTTTAATACCGGTTTATCCTCAACGTCTAATCAAATCAAAAAGGTTAGAGAAATGTTTTTAAACTAAGAAAATAAAAACTAACTAAATGCTGAAAAATAAAAATAAAATAAAAACAGATAGACAAGATGAATCACTTGGATCTGACATGTGTATTAGTATAACCTTTGATTATTTTTGCACTTTTGCACTTGTTTAAGAGATTATCTTAGTTATTGTAGTAGGCCCCTCTTTTGAAGGCGACGTTACCCTCAACCCAGTAGTTTGAGTCAGCAAGGATACAATCCTAAAGGGTCGGATTATTGAAAGATAATGAATTAAGTTATTAATGCAAATTGTGGTAGGCCCCGCTTTTGGCGGTGACGTTACCCTCGGCTAAGTAGTCTGAGTCAGCAGGGATACAGTCCTAAATAGCCGGGTTATAGTATTAATAGTAGTTAACTTATGAGGGGGTCAAAGAGTTTGGATCCCCGCCATCCAATACCTATGGGCATTGAAGGAGATCCTACTAAATTTGACCCAGGTCCCAAGCAGGACCTCTAAACGCTGAACAAGGGCAAGACCCTTACCAAACCGTTCCCTTAACCCCCGACCAGGTAGCCAACATACCTCCATATAGACCGTGGAGATATGAATGGTGAAAATCTTTTATTTTATATAGACAGTAAAATAATGCCAAGACACCACGGACAAACGATAAGGAAAGATCACCTTCAACATAAGTAACTAGTTATTAAAGTCATTAATACAAAACCAAATAAAAAGTGCAAAAGATTAAAAATAAAAAGTATTATACTAAACACTTGTCTTCACCAAGTGATGTAAGAGACTTAGGCAAACATGGCCTTGATTGTCAAGAACTCTTACGATCAATCTTGGATCCCGAGACGACTCACACACTCTACGATGGACAATGGATGATGGTGGTGGATGATGGTGTTATGGTGGTGGTGGGTGGTGGATGAGGTGTGAGAGAGGTGGTGTGCCAAGGGATGAGAGAAAATGAAGCCAAGCTCCTCTATTTATAGGCTGAACAGAAGGCTGGACACGGCCCCGTGTCCGCTGGACACGGCCCCGTGTCCGTATGACATTCTCTCACTTCATTAATTGTAATTGCGAAATACAATTAATGCGCCTGCTGTACTTTCACCACGCCCCCGTGCCCGCTGGACACGGCCCCGTGGTGGGCAATGGAAGCTTCTACTGGTTTGTCTTTTCTGCTGCTTCCTGGGCACGCCCCCGTGTTCGCTGGACACGGGGCGTGTTCAGACTCTGTTTCTTCTCCTTTGCTTTGGGAAGTGCCGTTGAGGGTCCGGACAGTCTACTTTTGTTCCTTTTCTTGTATTTATGGTAGAATTAGTTGTCTTTTTGCTTCTTTTGTGATTTTGAGCTCATTTCATCCTGAAAATACAAAAGGAAGACAAAAACACTCTTTTTTCCAACATTAGTACTTAAAAAGGGTTAGTTTTATGCCTTAATTGATGTGATTTATATGTTGCATTTTACACACATCAAAGGCGGAGAAGTCACAGGCATTATCTCGCTTCTAAAAGCCCAGAAGTGTTTACAAAAAGGGCACACCGCTATCCTAGCACTTGTCACCGACACCCACGAAAAGGAAAAGAGGATTGAAGATTTTCCTGTAGTACGTGACTACCCCGAGGTATTTCCTGAGGAACTACCTGGACTCCCTCCCCACCGTCAGGTCGAATTCCAAATCGAGCTAGCTCTCGGAGCAGCACCTATAGCTCGTGCGCCTTATCGACTAGCCCCTGCAGAACTGAAGGAACTCTCTACGCAATTACAGGAACTATTGGATAAAGGATTTATCCGTCCTAGTTCATCACCCTGGGGAGCACCAGTACTCTTTGTTAAGAAGAAGGATGGCACATTCCGAATGTGCATCGACTATCGTGAGCTGAACAAGGTTACCATCAAGAATCGTTACCCTCTCCCGCGCATCGACGACCTGTTCGATCAGTTGCAAGGATCGAGCTACTATTCTAAGATTGACCTGCGATCAGGCTATCATCAGCTGAGAGTTCGTAATGAAGACATCTCCAAGACTGCGTTCAGAACTCGTTACGGTGATTACGAGTTCTTCGTCATGCCTTTCGGAATGACTAACGCGCCTGCGGTTTTTATGGATCTCATGAACCGAGTGTGTAAGCCTTACCTCGACAAATTCGTGATTGTGTTTATCGACGACATCCTGATCTACTCGAAAAGTCAAGAAGAGCATGAACGACACCTACGCCTTATCCTCGAACTCTTACGCAATGAGCAATTGTACGCCAAATTCTCGAAGTGTGACTTTTGGCTTCGAGAGGTCCATTTCCTTGGGCATGTGGTCAATAAGGACGGGATTCATGTCGACCCCGCTAAGATCGACTCGATAAAGAATTGGCCTACGCCCAAGACGCCAACCGAAGTTCGCCAGTTCTTGGGATTAGCAGGATACTACCGCAGATTCATCAAAGGATTCTCAAAGATTGCTCAACCCCTCACGACTCTCACTCAGAAAGGCATTGCTTACAAGTGGAATGAAGCTCAGGAGTCGGCCTTTCAAAGGCTAAAGGATAACCTCTGTAGTGCTCCTATTCTCTCGTTGCCTGAAGGCACTGACGACTTTGTGGTTTACTGCGATGCGTCTATCAATGGGCTCGGTTGCGTGTTGATGCAACGCGAGAAAGTTATTGCCTACGCTTCTCGACAACTTAAGACGCATGAAAGAAACTACACTACGCATGACTTGGAACTGGGAGCAGTGATTTTTGCTCTCAAGATATGGAGACACTACCTGTACGGTACCAAGTGCACTATTTACACCGATCACAGGAGTCTCGAGCATATCTTTAGGCAAAAGGAATTAAACATGCGACAACGTCGATGGGTCGAACTCTTGAATGACTACGAATGCGCCATAAAGTACCATCCGGGCAAGGCCAATGTCGTGGCAGACGCCCTCAGCCGAAAGGACACTATACCAAAGCGCGTGCGAGCATTGCAACTTACCATCCAGTCTAACCTCCCTACTCAGATCCGAAACGCTCAAGTCGAAGCATTGAAACCGGAAAACATCAGGGCTGAGTCCCTGCGAGGATCGAGACAGCGATTAGAACAGAAGGAAGATGGCGCTTACTATGTAACAGGGCGCATTTGGGTTCCACTCTATGGAGATTTACGTGAACTCGTGATGGACGAAGCCCATAAGTCCCGTTACTCAGTACATCCTGGCTCGGACAAGATGTACCATGACTTAAGGACTACATATTGGTGGCCTGGTATGAAAGCCCACATAGCAACATATGTCAGCAAATGTTTGACTTGCGCAAGAGTCAAGACAGAGTACCAGAAACCAGCAGGCCTACTCCAACAACCAGAAATCCCAAACTGGAAATGGGAGCAAATTTCCATGGATTTTGTTACAGGGCTACCTAGGTCTCAACGCGGAAATGACACTATTTGGGTAATAGTAGATCGATTGACCAAGTCCGCACACTTTTTGGCTATTAAGGAGACAGACAAGTTTTCTACCTTGGCGGAAGTTTACTTAAAGGAAGTAGTTTCGAGGCACGGGGTGCCAACCTCAATTATTTCCGACCGAGACGCTCGTTTTACTTCGGAATTGTGGCAAGCTATGCACAAATCCTTTGGCTCACGTTTGGACATGAGCACCGCTTATCACCCGCAAACGGATGGACAGTCCGAACGCACCATCCAAACCCTAGAAGACATGCTTAGAGCATGTGTGATCGATTTTGGCAAGAATTGGGAGAAGCATCTACCGCTAGTGGAATTCTCCTACAATAACAGCTACCACACTAGCATTCAGGCAGCACCTTTTGAGGCATTGTACGGTCGTAAATGCCGATCACCTCTCTGCTGGGCGGAAATTGGTGATAGTCAAATCACGGGCCCAGAGATGGTGGTAGATACAACGGAAAAGATTGCCCAGATCAGACAACGCATGGCGGCAGCTCGTGACCGTCAGAAAGACTACGCTGATAAGCGCAGGAAACCACTAGAATTCCAGGTCGGTGACCGGGTTCTACTTAAAGTCTCACCCTGGAAGGGTGTGGTACGCTTTGGTAAACGGGGCAAGCTTAATCCGCGATATATCGGACCATTCGAAATTGCCGAGAAAATCGGTAAGGTGGCTTATAGATTGAATCTGCCTGAAGAACTGAGTGCGGTGCACAACGTCTTTCACATATCTAATCTGAAGAAGTGTCTGTCAGATGAAACACTCGTAATTCCTTTCAAGGAACTCACTATTGACGAACAGCTACACTTTACTGAGGAACCGATTGAGATCACGGGTCGAGAGATCAAAACCCTCAAACGTAGCCAGATACCTCTTGTACGAGTCCGTTGGAACACGCGACGTGGCCCAGAGTTTACCTGGGAGCGGGAAGACCAGATGAAGCACAAGTATCCCCAGTTGTTCCCAAATGAAAACCCCAGCACTGAAGCTATGACCGAATTTCGGGACGAAATTCCAAACTAACGGGGGGATGATGTGACACCCCGTTGAAACATTCTCATGTATACTAGCTTGACAGTGACTGCCTTAACTTTCGGGACGAAAGTTCTTAAAACTTGGGGATAATGTGACACTCTGGAATTTCCCCGAGCACTATCATATATATATATATATCATTTCGTGTATATACATTATTAAATGAAACTACGGGTTATTGGTTATTATGTGTTGTATGTATGTATATTATATATATGTGTGAATATTGCTAATGAGCCGAGACCCCAAGGACCCGACTCGAGACCGCCCGGTCTCGAGTGAACAGTGAACAAGTGGGCCGGTTGGGGCCGCAACCCACTTGAAAAACCCATAGGGTGCATGGCCCTCAAACGGGTTATAAAACCCTTGCTCTAAACCAACTTATCCCTCTTGATCAACAATCATTCTTTCACTCTCTCTCTCTCTCTCTCTCTTCATCCTCCCTCTCTCTCTCTCTAGAAAACCTTAAACCCTAAAGCATCACCTCCACTCTCCTTTCTCTCTCGGATCAAAACCGGTAATAGCAAGGACTTCCGGTTCAAGCTTCGGATCTTACTTGGAAGCTTATTCATCATATTATCACACCTTGAGCCTAGCCGGTTAGTATCTCCTTTGGTTGGATATTTAAAAGTTGTTGTTTATGTATGATGATTAGATAAGGTCCCTTCTTGATGATATGAGTAGCATGTTTTACTTGATTAACCATGTTTCTTCATGATTTATATATGAACGGTTTGGTAAAAAGAGGATTAGAACCATTCGGATTATGTTAAGTGTTATAGTGATCCTTCTATCTTAGCTATTTTGCTCATAAATGCTTGGTTGTGAAGGATGAACATGTGTGTGTATGAATCAACGTTTGATGATTATTACCATCCGATTTATAATGATAAAATAGGGCAAATATGGTGTTTAATGATTGTCTTATATGTCACATGATTCTGCTCATAAATCTCATGTTATGAAGTTGTGTTATGAACCAAGGATTAAATGTTAGTTGATTTGTTTGAATATGCATGATGAACTACTTGAAGATCATGAAAAATATTTGAATATGCTATGTTTGATCTGAATATTTGGAAAATCAGACAACAAAACATGTTTTTGGAAATGCTATTGGTTAGTACCAAATTTCATGAAAACAGAATTCTATTGGTTAGTACATGTGACAGGTTCTAGAAGGTTTATGTGCACGTAACTGTGGTCTCGAGTCGAGACCCTTGGTTGCGACTCAAGACCATCCCTTGACGACTCGAGACGGACTTCAGGGACTCGAGACTGGCAAGGTCTCGAGTTGAGACTTCATGATCTCGACTCGAGACTGGACTCGGGACCTCTGAGGTTGCGACTCCTGACCAGCACCACTTGAGACCAAAACATGATAACACGAAACCTCCTGGTTGCGACTCGAGACTGTGCGTTCTCGAGTCGAGACCGCTTTGTCTCGACTAGGCAGTTTATTATGATTATTGTTCTCAAGTCGAGACCGCCTTGTCTCGAATGGGCTGCCTATTTTGGTTATTGGGCCACAATGTGTTTAATTGGGTTACCTGTTTGACTGGACTATGTGTTACTGACTATGCAAATATTAGGGCCGGCCCAATAACCCAATGTATGTTTGTATGCATGCTATGTGTTTAATACGTGTATGATATACGTGATTACTTGTACCCCAACTTGACCTATATTTGGTAACCATGCTAGGACGTGGTGACCAACGTGATTTACCGGATAATTAATCTACCGAGCAACCTAAGGTGAGTTCACAACCTAAAGCATGCGTTCCCGGTGGTTTGGGAAACGGAACTAAAAACAACACTATCCCCTTATGGGGGATACAACTTACTTTTCTTCCCTTGTTATTGGGAACCTTTAGTTAATCACTGTTTATACGGATTGCAACAAACGGCACTAAACGAAACTCTATCACTCAAGTCCCTACTACATAATACCGATTAGTCGCCGGGGCCAGGCGAACGGGTTATTAGTTG
Source organism: Helianthus annuus (assembly GCF_002127325.2). Taxonomy (NCBI): domain Eukaryota; kingdom Viridiplantae; phylum Streptophyta; class Magnoliopsida; order Asterales; family Asteraceae; genus Helianthus; species Helianthus annuus. The sequence continues at coordinate 181,117,265 of NC_035443.2, read as the reverse complement.
ATAGCGCTATTTAGGTTTTACCAGCCTCACACCGTGCCCGCGTATGGGATCGGGCGTGAACTAATGTACTCAGGCATCCGTCAATGATGATAGAACATTGACATCGGGGCATCCTGCGGAAACGCAACGGTTACCTAGTGTTCGGTATTGGAAAAACAGTTTAGTCGCTAACTTTTGGGGTAGCTCCCCATGGCATGTATAAACGGATAAATTAACTGGCGAAACAAGTTTTTGGTAATTAAGACTGGACAACTAGTGAACTCGCTCAACATTATTGTTGACACCTTACTGCATGCTTTGCAGGTAACCAGTGACGGAGGAGCTTGCTGCTTGGGGACGTGTAGTGTTCGTCTACCCCTGTGTTGGGTGTTAAATAAACATGAACTATGAACCTTGTTTAAAACTGTTTTACTTATGCTTCCGCTACTTACTACTATTTGAACTTAAAACTTTAAGCTTTGAACATGTTAATTGCTAATCGTATGGTTAGTAAGTATTACTTTGGTTACTAATTCCATTATTCAGTATAATTGGTGGCTGGATCCTGGTCAGTCACGCCCTCAAGCGGATGATACTCCGCAGGTGGAATTTGGGGGTGTGACATCTTTTGTGTCAAAGCCTAACCCGTCTTTTGAGTCAAAGAAAAAGGTATCTAACCAAAGAGGACCTAATCCAAATTTGAAATGCACCCACTGTAATATGATTGGTCATACTGTTGATAGATGCTTTGAGATAATTAGTTATCCCCCAGGTTTTAAGAAAAGCCCTAACACTATATCTGGTAAAACTAATAAATCAAATGTTGTTGTTGGATCTTCTGCTAGTAATTCTACTTCTGGGTTACCTTTTACACCTGAGCAGATAGCAAAGTTATTAAGTTTAGTTGGTGAAAAATCTGGTGTGGAGTCAACAAGTGTAGGAGGTGAGTCTTGTATTGTTAATAAATGTGTTAGTTGTTCTAGTTCTTTATTGTGACAACTCGAATTTCCAAGATTTCTATTTCGCATTTATTGCACGTTCATTTATTATTTAGTTGTTTACTTGCACAATTGATTGCTTGGAATTGTATACGTTTTGATGCAATGAATCGTATTGTGAGATTGTGCATGATTGGTTGTTAATTGTGAAAGACTTGGTAAATATATGAACTTGGTGGTGAAACTATGAAATTGTTATGAGATGGGGTGCATGTGTAAAATATGATACTTAGGGAGTTAGAGGGTAATTAGTGAAATCCTAGAGATTCTTAACCCTAATCTCTTGTACACTAATCATTTTCACAAGAAACCATGAAGGTCTTGAAAGTACAAACACGTGGTTGCACAGGTGCATGCTGACCTGTTGTGAAGAGTGAAGCGAAATGGGTTCAGAGGTGAAAAGACGATGTGGCGGTAGGATCTAAATAGGTCAGCATGCACCTGTGCAACCACGTGCTTGTACTTTCAAGACCTTCATGGATTGCAAGCCTCTTCCTTTCAATGGCACTGAGGGTGCCATAGGGCTTCTTCACTGGATCGAGAAGGTGGAAGCTGTCTTTGCTGTCTGCGAATGTCCCCCTGCTAATTGGGTGAAGTTTGCTACTGGTACCCTTGAGGGAAGCACGCTTTCGTGGTGGAAGGCGCAAATTCAAATGCTTGGTTTGGAGACTGCTAATGCTACTGCATGGGAAGATTTCAAGGATATGATCAAGGAAGAGTATTGTCACAGGGATGACATCCACAAACTCGAGGACGAGTACTATGGTCTCAAGATGGTTGGGTCAGAGATTGAGACCTACACCAAGCTGTCCAACGACTATGCTGCACTTTGCCCAAACATGTCCCGACCCATGTATCGAAGGATCGAATTGTACATCAAAGGCTTAGTCCCAGAAATCCGGAGCCATGTGACCTCGGCCAACCTCACTACCATACAGCCCGTGGTTCGTCTTGCCCACAAACTCACCAACCAGGCTGTGGAAGAGGGCAAGTTGCCCAAAAGGATCGGTGTTGCGGAAGGAACTTCTAGTGATGGCAAACGAAAGTGGGATGGAAATCAGGGCAAGGATGCTAACTCTACTCAGGCCCCAGCCTAGCAAAGGAAAACTGAAAACAACAAAGGCCCTCAGCAACAGGGTGGCTACCGGGGAAGCTACCCTAAGTGCAACAAGTGTAACAGGCACCACAATGGGGCATGTAACAAAGGTCAGTGCCAGCGATGCAACAAGATGGGGCATGAAGCCAAGGATTGTAGAAGTCAGTTCCCAGCAAGGCATAATCAGCAACAACCCCAACAGCAGCAGGGAAACAACCGCGGATGTTTTAAATGTGGGGCAACAGGGCACATGCGAAAGGATTGCCCTGAACTGAATCAGAATCGCAACAACAACCAGGGAGCTGGGAACCATGAACAAAACAACAATGCGGGGAATGGTGCAAGAGGAAGAGCTTTTGTGATTGGAGCTGGAGAAGCACGGAACGACCCCAACGTCGTGGCGGGTAAGTTCCTACTTGATGATCATTATGTTTCTGTGTTATTTGATTCCGGAGCCGATGCTAGTTATGTATCCCTACGTATTAGTAAGAAGCTTAAGCACCCACCTGCGTTATTAAGTTCTAAGCATATCGTCGAGTTAGCTAATGGTAGAAACATCGAGGCCTCTCACATGATCCACGACTGCAAACTAGAATTGTCTGGTCAGACGTTTAGTATCGACCTTTTCCCTGTCAAGCTTGGAAGCTTCGACGTCGTCATCGGTATGGATTGGTTATCCAAACATCGCGCTGAGATCCTCTGTCAAGAGAAAGCAGTTCGTATTCCTCGTCGTTCTGGCAAACCCCTCATCGTTCAAGGTAACAAAGGCTGATGCGTGTGTAGTGTAATATTATTTTGATGAGTATTTAAGCCCCTTTTTACACTTTTAGCCAAGTTTTAAATTTATAAAACACGATATTCACTAACACTAAACACACATATGGGCAAGTGCACCCATCGTGGACGTAGTATAGTGTTGGTAAGATACCGAGGTCGTCCAAGGACACAAGAGCTTTTAATACCGGTTTATCCTCAACGTCTAATCAAATCAAAAAGGTTAGAGAAATGTTTTTAAACTAAGAAAATAAAAACTAACTAAATGCTGAAAAATAAAAATAAAATAAAAACAGATAGACAAGATGAATCACTTGGATCCGACATGTGTATTAGTATAACCTTTGATTATTTTTGCACTTTTGCACTTGTTTAAGAGATTATCTTAGTTATTGTAGTAGGCCCCTCTTTTGAAGGCGACGTTACCCTCAACCCAGTAGTTTGAGTCAGCAAGGATACAATCCTAAAGGGTCGGATTATTGAAAGATAATGAATTAAGTTATTAATGCAAATTGTGGTAGGCCCCGCTTTTGGCGGTGACGTTACCCTCGGCTAAGTAGTCTGAGTCAGCAGGGATACAGTCCTAAATAGCCGGGTTATAGTATTAATAGTAGTTAACTTATGAGGGGGTCAAAGAGTTTGGATCCCCGCCATCCAATACCTATGGGCATTGAAGGAGATCCTACTAAATTTGACCCAGGTCCCAAGCAGGACCTCTAAACGCTGAACAAGGGCAAGACCCTTACCAAACCATTCCCTTAACCCCCGACCAGGTAGCCAACATACCTCCATATAGACCGTGGAGATATGAATGGTGAAAATCTTTTATTTTATATAGACAGTAAAATAATGCCAAGACACCACGGACAAACGATAAGGAAAGATCACCTTCAACATAAGTAACTAGTTATTAAAGTCATTAATACAAAACCAAATAAAAAGTGCAAAAGATTAAAAATAAAAAGTATTATACTAAACACTTGTCTTCACCAAGTGATGTAAGAGACTTAGGCAAACATGGCCTTGATTGTCAAGAACTCTTACGATCAATCTTGGATCCCGAGACGACTCACACACTCTACGATGGACAATGGATGATGGTGGTGGATGATGGTGTTATGGTGGTGGTGGGTGGTGGATGAGGTGTGAGAGAGGTGGTGTGCCAAGGGATGAGAGAAAATGAAGCCAAGCTCCTCTATTTATAGGCTGAACAGAAGGCTGGACACGGCCCCGTGTCCGCTGGACACGGCCCCGTGTCCGTCTGACATTCTCTCACTTCATTAATTGTAATTGCGAATTACAATTAATGCGCCTGCTGTACTTTCACCACGCCCCCGTGCCCGCTGGACACGGCCCCGTGGTGGGCAATGGAAGCTTCTACTGGTTTGTCTTTTCTGCTGCTTCCTGGGCACGCCCCCGTGTTCGTTGGACACGGGGCGTGTTCAGACTCTGTTTCTTCTCCTTTGCTTTGGGAGGTGCCGTTGAGGGTCCGGGCAGTCTACTTTTGTTCCTTTTCTTGTATTTATGGTAGAATTAGTTGTCTTTTTGCTTCTTTTGTGATTTTGAGCTCATTTCATCCTGAAAATACAAAAGGAAGACAAAAACACTCTTTTTCCAACATTAGTACTTAAAAAGGGTTAGTTTTATGCCTTAATTGATGTGATTTATATGTTGCATTTTACACACATCAAATACCCCTACACTTGAACTTTTGCTTGTCCTCAAGCAAAACTCTTTAAATGTGTGAATATTGCTAGTGAGCCGAGACCCCAAGGACCCGACTCGAGACCGCCCGGTCTCGAGTGAACAGTGAACAAGTGGGCCGGTTGGGGCCGCAACCCACTTGAAAAACCCATAGGGTGCATGGCCCTCAAACGGGTTATAAAACCCTTGCTCTAAACCAACTTATCCCTCTTGATCAACAATCATTCTTTCACTCTCTCTCTCTCTCTTCATCCTCCCTCTCTCTCTCTCTCTAGAAAACCTTAAACCCTAAAGCATCACCTCCACTCTCCTTTCTCTCTCGGATCAAAACCGGTAATAGCAAGGACTTCCGGTTCAAGCTTCGGATCTTACTTGGAAGCTTATTCATCATATTATCACACCTTGAGCCTAGCCGGTTAGTATCTCCTTTGGTTGGATATTTAAAAGTTGTTGTTTATGTATGATGATTAGATAAGGTCCCTTCTTGATGATATGAGTAGCATGTTTTACTTGATTAACCATGTTTCTTCATGATTTATATATGAACGGTTTGGTAAAAAGAGGATTAGAACCATTCGGATTATGTTAAGTGTTATAGTGATCCTTCTATCTTAGCTATTTTGCTCATAAATGCTTGGTTGTGAAGGATGAACATGTGTGTGTATGAATCAACGTTTGATGATTATTACCATCCGATTTATAATGATAAAATAGGGCAAATATGGTGTTTAATGATTGTCTTATATGTCACATGATTCTGCTCATAAATCTCATGTTATGAAGTTGTGTTATGAACCAAGGATTAAATGTTAGTTGATTTGTTTGAATATGCATGATGAACTACTTGAAGATCATGAAAAATATTTGAATATGCTATGTTTGATCTGAATATTTGGAAAATCAGACAACAAAACATGTTTTTGGTAATGCTATTGGTTAGTACCAAATTTCATGAAAACAAAATTCTATTGGTTAGTACATGTGACAGGTTCTAGAAGGTTTATGTGCACGTAACTGTGGTCTCGAGTCGAGACCCTTGGTTGCGACTCAAGACCATCCCTTGACGACTCGAGACGGACTTCAGGGACTCGAGACTGGCAAGGTCTCGAGTTGAGACTTCATGATCTCGACTCGAGACTGGACTCGGGACCTCTGAGGTTGCGACTCCTGACCAGCACCACTCGAGACCAAAACATGATAACACGAAACCTCCTGGTTGCGACTCGAGACTGTGCGTTCTCGAGTCGAGACCGCTTTGTCTCGACTAGGCAGTTTATTATGATTATTGTTATCAAGTCGAGACCGCCTTGTCTCGAATGGGCTGCCTATTTTGGTTATTGGGCCACAATGTGTTTAATTGGGTTACCTGTTTGACTGGACTATGTGTTACTGACTATGCAAATATTAGGGCCGGCCCAATAACCCAATGTATGTTTGTATGCATGCTATGTGTTTAATACGTGTATGATATACGTGATTACTTGTACCCCAACTTGACCTATATTTGGTAACCATGCTAGGACGTGGTGACCAACGTGATTTACCGGATAATTAATCTACCGAGCAACCTAAGGTGAGTTCACAACCTAAAGCATGCGTTCCCGGTGGTTTGGGAAACGGAACTAAAAACAACACTATCCCCTTATGGGGGATACAACTTACTTTTCTTCCCTTGTTATTGGGAACCTTTAGTTAATCACTGTTTATACGGATTGCAACAAACGGCACTAAACGAAACTCTATCACTCAAGTCCCTACTACATAATACCGATTAGTCGCCGGGGCCAGGCGAACGGGTTATTAGTTGATAGCGCTATTTAGGTTTTACCAGCCTCACACCGTGCCCGCGTATGGGATCAGGCGTGAACTAATGTACTCAGGCATCCGTCAATGATGATAGAACATTGACATCGGGGCATCCTGCGGAAACGCAACGGTTACCTAGTGTTCGGTATTGGAAAAACAGTTTAGTCGCTAACTTTTGGGGTAGCTCCCCATGGCATGTATAAACGGATAAATTAACTGGTGAAACAAGTTTTTGGTAATTAAGACTGGACAACTAGTGAACTCGCTCAACATTATTGTTGACACCTTACTGCATGCTTTGCAGGTAACCAGTGACGGAGGAGCTTGCTGCTTGGGGACGTGTAGTGTTCGTCTACCCCTGTGTTGGGTGTTAAATAAACATGAACTATGAACCTTGTTTAAAACTGTTTTACTTATGCTTCCGCTACTTACTACTATTTGAACTTAAAACTTTAAGCTTTGAACATGTTAATTGCTAATCGTATGGTTAGTAAGTATTACTTTGGTTACTAATTCCATTATTCAGTATAATTGGTGGCTGGATCCTGGTCAGTCACGCCCTCAAGCGGATGATACTCCGCAGGTGGAATTTGGGGGTGTGACATCTTTTGTGTCAAAGCCTAACCCGTCTTTTGAGTCAAAGAAAAAGGTATCTAACCAAAGAGGACCTAATCCAAATTTGAAATGCACCCACTGTAATATGATTGGTCATACTGTTGATAGATGCTTTGAGATAATTAGTTATCCCCCCAGGTTTTAAGAAAAGCCCTAACACTATATCTGGTAAAACTAATAAATCAAATGTTGTTGTTGGATCTTCTGCTAGTAATTCTACTTCTGGGTTACCTTTTACACCTGAGCAGATAGCAAAGTTATTAAGTTTAGTTGGTGAAAAATCTGGTGTGGAGTCAACAAGTGTAGGAGGTGAGTCTTGTATTGTTAATAATTGTGTTAGTTGTTCTAGTTCTTTATTGTGACAACTCGAATTTCCAAGATTTCTATTTCGCATTTATTGCACGTTCATTTATTATTTAGTTGTTTACTTGCACAATTGATTGCTTGGAATTGTATACGTTTTGATGCAATGAATCGTATTGTGAGATTGTGCATGATTGGTTGTTAATTGTGAAAGACTTGGTAAATATATGAACTTGGTGGTGAAACTATGAAATTGTTATGAGATGGGGTGCATGTGTAAAATATGATACTTAGGGAGTTAGAGGGTAATTAGTGAAATCCTAGAGATTCTTAACCCTAATCTCTTGTACACTAATCATTTTCACAAGAAACCAAAGCACGTAGTTCACATTCTCTGGCAATCATCACCAAATCATTAGCACAAGACATTCATCACTTTGATTCATTTCTCTAGAATCATTCAAGGTAATTGTTTATTGATTATGTGTTCAGGAAAACCCTAATTGATTGCTTGATTATTATAAATTCTTGATTCTTGATTATGTGTTCACAAAAACCATAGTTCCTCATATTATATTCTGTGATTTTGATTTGATTCTGGATAATTGTGATTATGATGATGATTAGTTGCATACTTGATAGATTATCCTTGTGACGATTGTTGTTGATAAGCATTTGATGATTTGTTATGTTTCTGCCGTAATACGTATGAAATTAGGGTTAGAACCCAAGAACGTAACTGATTATAGAGAACGTAACTGATACAATCGTGATTGCTTGTAGTCTGAGCTTTGGGAATGTGTTAGTCCGAACTTTATGTGTATATAAGGATCAGAGCTTTGTTATCATATTCCATCCGAGTTTTGATATGAAAAAGGATCCGACTTTCATTTAAACAAAAGGATCCGAGTTTCTTAAACAAGATTTGTGGTCCGACTTTTGTAAAAGATAGAGGGTCCGAGCTTTCAAACTTATGACTTGGAGTCCGAATTCTTTTGTGAGCATTGCATGGTCCGAGTTTCTTTGTATGTAAGGGGGTGTCCGACTTTTAAAACATGCATATACTAGTCCGACTTTGTTACCCTTGCCCCTCTAGTCCGAGCTTTTAACTAGGGCAGCCCCCCCCACCTTGTCCGACTTCTTATGAAGGGAAACCCCCACTTCTTGTCCGAGTTTCATAAGGCTTGAAGCCTATCCGACTTTTAAAGCCTACATTGGTCCGAGTTCTTTTGGGTGATATGATTCAAGGTCCGACTTGGTGAATGTTGTTATATGCATAGCCCAATCTGTTTTATAGAGATGATATTTAATGTTCGACTTTTATACATAATGTGCATAATCCGACTTTTATAGATTAAGTGATACCTAAAATGATAACTCACATGCTTGTTAACCTAGCCGAGTTTCGTTGTCTGTTAGTATGTTAGCACTGTTGATGTGATAACACTGTTACGTATGTAAACCCTCCTATGCATGCTAGTTCGGTAATGCTGAGCAATGTTGTAACACGATTTCAATTACTAAGACTGTTGATGAATAACTGAGTTAAAACAACTGAGAAAAACCCTGAATGTAAAGATTAAGCTTCATAAAAGTGAGTAGCTGTTTATGTGATACAAGATGTTAACTGTCAAACGCCCTGTGACATAGATTACCTGCGTATCATTACGAACATGAACTGATTGATTACACGTGCGTACAATAGGACTCGACTGATTACTTGTGAACACACAACATAGCATACCGAGCAAACCAAGGTGAGTTCACACTCTTACTAAGGCATGGGATTCCCAGGGCTTGGGAATGGGATTGAAGGAATAAGGTTGAATAGATTCGTACTGACACTAATACTAGACTACCATACCATTGTCCTCGGTTGTGCAGGACACATGCTTATGCTATTCACTGTCCTCGGTTGTGCAGGACACATACTTATGCTATTCACTGTCCTCGGTTGTGCAGGTCACATACTTATGCTATTCACTGTCCTCGGTTGTGCAGGACACATACTTATGCTACTCACTGTCCTCGGTTGTGCAGGACACATACTCATGCTACTCACTGTCCTCGGTTGTGCAGGACACATACTTACAATCTACGTATACTTATACTTACTACTATCCTCGGTTGTGAAGGATACTTACGTAATACCTACGTAAAACTTGTACGTACTACTGTTCTCGGTTGTGAAGAACACTTATGGTTACGAATAGTCTAGTGGTTATACAACATGGGAAGCCCCCACCAATAGAACGCACTATCGGCCCAGTAGAGCCACATGTTACAAACGAACTTACTATTACGCATTTACTTCCTGTGAACTCGCTCAACTAGTTGTTGATCCTCTGTTACATGCCTTGCAGGTCGTTAGATACATGGAGCTTGCACAGGGAGGAGCTGGTCGTTGTGGGCTTGGATCGTGATTGTCTTGTTAAACACTTACGACATTTGATACTTTATTGTGATGGGTTTTAATTATACGCTTCCCCTAAACAACGATAACTTACTATTGTTTTGGAACACCTTTCATATGGATTTGGTTTGGTTTAATGGCAATTACTTTTACTATATATATTGTTCTATATGATTGGTGGCTTGGTCCTGGTCAGTCACGCTCCCAAGCGGTGATACTCCGCAGGTGGATTTTGGGGGTGTGACATTTATTCTTTGGAGGTGTATTTAGTTGGATTGTTGACTCTGGGGCAAGTCAACACATGGTAAATGATGATAAAGACATGTTTAATACAGTTGATGTTTCTGAATTTGATATTAAAGTTGGTCATCCAAATGGTACTAATGTTAAAGTCTTAAAAATTGGTAATATCAAATTAATGAATAATATTGTCCTAAAAGATGTGTTTCATGTCCCAGTGTATCATGTCAATCTATTACATATTCATATGTTATCTAAAGATAATAATATTGAAGTTGTTTTTAATGAGGATAGTTGTGTGTTACAGGATTTCAAGTCAAGGAAAATCCTGGTGACTGGTAGTCAGGATAGTGGTCTGTATTTTGTTGGTAAAAATGGTAATTCTGTGAATGTTTGTTTTAATAGTTTTGTTAAGGCAAGTTTATGGCATAGTAGGTTAGGTCATCCATCTGATCAAGTACTAGCTGTGTTAAAAGATAACTTTGATGTTAAAAGTGTCGAACATGGGCCTTGTGATGTTTGTCATAGGGCCAAACAAGTAAGAGTACCTTTTCCTCTTAGTGAACATAAAACAAAGTTTGTTGGTGATTTAATTCATCTTGATTTATGGGGGCCATATAAAGTTACTAGTTATGAGGGGTTCAAATATTTTCTAACTATAGTGGATGATTTTTCTAGAACTGTTTGGTGTTACTTGTTAACAAGTAAGACTGAAGTATTTTATAACTTGTGTAACTTTTATGAACTGATGTTAACTCAATTTGAGAAAAAATAAAAGTTATAAGAAGTGATAATGGAACTGAGTTTGTGAACAATCAAATGAGCTTATTTTGTAAAAACAAAGGGATTTTACATCAAACATCATGTTCTTATACACCACAACAGAATGGTGTTGTGGAAAGAAAACATAGACATCTTTTAAACACAGCTAGAGCTTTAATGTCTCAGAGCAACTTGCCTCTTAAGTATTGGTCTGATTGTGTTTTAACTGCTGTTTACTTAATCAACAGGTTACCCTCTTCTGTATTAAATGGTAGGAGTCCTTATGAAGTTGTTTATGGTTTCAAACCCTCATTAGTTCATCTAAGGAACTTTGGATGTCTTTGTTTTAGTACAGTCTTGTCTGAATCTGATAAGTTAGCTTATCATGCTGATAAGTGTGTTCTCATTGGTTACTCAAATGTTAAAAAAGGATACAAATTGCTATGTTTGGATAATAGAAAAGTGTTCTTTTCTAGAGATGTAAAATTTTATGAAAGTGTGTATCCTTTTAAATCTAACTTAGATAAAAAATAGGAATTATCTAATAAAACTGAGTTAAATCAGATAAACTTTTTTGATTTTACTGAAACAATAACATCTGAAGTTCCTACAGTTCCCAATGATGAAGAGGGTACAACTGGTGCTCAAGATCACTGCAGTGATGATCAGCAACCAGTGTCACCCTCTACATCTGCCACTGCACCAAGTGTTGATAATATTCAACATGAGAGTGAACAGTTAGGTAGTAGTTTGGGTAACAATGGCGAGGCAGAGGACACTGTAGGATCATATGATGAGACCAACCCACCTGAGGGACAATATGTTAGGAGATCTTCTAGAAAAGTGTCTTTTCCACAGAGATTCAATGAATATGTTGTAGAAGGAAAAGTGAAGTATGGAATTGAAAAAGTTGTTAACTATGCTAATTTGTCTGTGGATAATCTGTGTTTAATTTCATCTCTAAATAAGTCTGTTGAACCTAGTTCTTATAATGAAGCTATTAAAGATCCTAGCCGGATAGAAGCCATGAACAATGAAATGGAGGCTCTTTATAGGAATAACACATGGGTTGTTGTTGATCTACCTAAAGGTAGAAAACCCATAGGTTGTAAGTGGATCTATAAAATAAAATACAAAGCTAATGGGAAAGTTGAGAGATATAAGGCTAGGTTAGTAGCAAAGGGCTTTAACCAAAGAGAGGGAATTGATTTTGGAGAAACATTTTCTCCTGTTGTAAAGATGGTTACTGTAAGAATAGTTTTGAAACTTGCTGTGAATAATGGTTGGCCTTTATATCAACTTGATATAAACAATGCTTTCTTGTATGGGTCATTATCTGAAGATGTATATATGTCCTTACCTTTAGGGTATTTTAATAATGATAAATATAAAGTGTGTAAGCTTGTTAAGTCCCTTTATGGACTTAAACAAGCTCCCAGAAAATGGAATGAGAAACTGACTTCTGTGTTACTTGGTATGGGCTTTGTTCAAAGTTTATGTGATCATTCTTTATTTGTTTTAAGTAAAAATGATGTATTGGTTATTTTATTGGTGTATGTTGATGATATTGTGATTACTGGAAATAGTTCCACTGAAATCACAATAGTTAAAAAGTGTTTAAGTGAAAGTTTTCTGATAAAAGATTTAGGTTTGCTTAAATATTTTCTTGGTATAGAGGTTTTAAGGAAATATTGTCTTGAACTTTTAAATGAGTTTGGGTATCTTGGATGCAAACCTGTTGGGACACCAATTGAGCAGTCTCATGTTGTTGTACAAGTAAAACTGAAAAAGATAAAAATTCTTTGGAAAATGTGAATGGATTTCAAAAGTTAATTGGGAAGTTAATATATTTGTCTTTAACTCGCACAGATATAAGTTATGTTGTTCAGTTTTTGAGTCAATATATGCACAAACCATGTCAGTCACATCTAGATATTGCTTTAAGGTTATTGAGATACTTGAAGCAATGTCCTGGTAGAGGTGTTATGTTTAGGAAAACGGGTAATTTTGATTTGATAGGTTTTGTTGATTCAGATTGGGCAAAATGTACTATGACTAGAAAATCCGTTACTGGGTTTGGAGTGTTTCTTGGAGATAGTGTCATGGAAAAGCAAGAAACAAGGAGTTGTTTCGAGATCTACAACTGAGGCTGAGTACAGGGCAATGTGCTCAGCCACATGCGAGGTAATGTGGATTAAGAATGTTTTGTTGGAATTGAAAGTTGAGTGTACTTTGCCTATTAAAATGTTTTGTGATAGTAAATATGCTATTTTCATTTCATTAAATCCTGTTTTCCATGAAAGAACTAAACACTTCGAGTTAGACTTGCATTTTTTAAGAGAAAAAATTGCAAGTGGCATTATTGACCCACAAAAAATTGCTACTGATGTTCAGTTAGCAGACATTTTTACTAAAGTCTTAAGTATTGCTAAACACAATGTGTTGTGTGAAAAGTTGGGGATGTTTGATATGTTTGCCGTATGAATTAAGGGGGGATGTTGAAATATTACAGTTCATAATTCATACTTTAAACATGTTGTCATATTGGTGTGGCCCAGTATCTTTATGGTCCGGTTTTATCTTTATGTTGATATTTTTGGGCTAAGTTTGTTGGGCTGTTTCAGGCTGTTACTAAGTTGTTATGGGCCCAAGGGCTAAAGTGTAACATTCAGGGGCTAATGCGTATGGATCATGAATATCAAGGGGTTTGTTGGAAGTTATGTTGTTCCCAGCTATATTGGGTGAGAGAGAAAGTTCATCTCAGTTGTTGAGATATTTCTTAGGGTTTCTCTGTATTTTCTCTCTGTACCAATTCATCTTGTTTGTTGTTAGATCTCTGTGTTGAGATCGTGTCTGTATTAGAGATCGTGTTGATCTCAGTTTCTGTATCCTTTATTTTTTGTTTGTACTTTGTTGAGATTCAACAGATTTCTATAATTTGTTGAACCTGTACTTTGATTTGTTTAAGATCTCATAATCTTGGGATCTAGGGTTTGGTAGGGATCTTTCTATGTTGGTTAAAGTAATAAAGATTTTGTCATCTGTTTTGTCACTATTTCTGATGTATTTTGTATTATTCTTCTTAGATCTATACCATTTTACATATATATATATATGGGGATGGATCATGAGAAAACTAGTTTAAATGAGAAAACCAAAAAACTAACTAAAAAAACCTAAAAAAAACCAAAAAAAATACCAAAAATTTTTTTTTTTTTTTTACAATTTTTTAATAAAAAATCGCTACTTTATATGTATGGAAAAAAATTTTAAAAAAAAAAAAAAAAAAAAAATTTTTTTTGTTGTACTGCACATGTGCACTAATACGGAAAGCCTAAACCACTTAACCCACCACCCACCGACACCCCCCAAAAACCTAAACCCCCCCCCCACCCCCACCCCCCCAAAACCTAAATTCACCCTCCCACCAAAAGCCTAACCCCCCACCCCCCACCCTCACCCCCTAAAAACCTAAACCCCCCCCACCCCCCAAAAACCTAAAACTAAACCCTAAACATAAACCCGAAAAAAAACCTAAACCCCCCACCCCCCCCCCAAAAAAAAACCTAAACCCCCCTCCCCCACCCCCCAAAAACCTAAACCCCCCACCCCCACCCCCCAAAAACCTAAACCCCCCCACCCCCCACCCCCCAAAAACCTAAAACTAAACCCTAAACATAAACCCGAAAAAAAAAAACCTAAACCCCCCCCCCACCCCCAAAAAAAAAACCTAAACCCCCCCTCCCCCCACACCCAAAAACCTAATCCTAATCCTAAACCTCCAAAAAAACTAACCCTAAAAGCTAAACTAGACTCAAAAAGCTAATTTTAAGCATGTAATGCAATTGTAGTACGTGTTACATTGCACATGTGCACTACTATAATAATAGTGGAGAAAACAAGACGACACCATAAATCTTTTTTTATGTCATAAAAAATATGCTCGAATATACTTGAATGAAAGATAAGAAAATTTGTGATCTTATGGTGCCATTTTTGTTTTAAAATGATAACGTATGGAGAAATGGGAAATGTTTGAAAATTTATATATTTTTTGTTCCAATTTTACCCCTCCTTCATTAAAAGTCCCCCCTCCTTCATTAAAAGTCTCCCTCCCTCTCCTTTTTAGTGGATTTTAGTTAGTTTTCTAGTTTTCTTATTTATATCTAGTTTTCTCATGATCCTCTCCCTATATATATATATATATATATATATAGTGGAGGGTTCAAATAAGAATAAATTTTTTGTAAGAAGAAAAAAGAAGCTTCAACCAATTAGAATGTTTTATTTTACTTTATTTAATATTTGCATTTAATTTTAATATAATGGTATATTGGTAAACTTACAAAAATCATTAATTTGTATTCTTCCCCTTTAATAACTAACTAAATTAAATTTGTAACTCCTTTTCAAAATATATAATTTTTCCAAATTAAAAAACAACTCAATTTAAAGTGTAGAATAAATTACGAGTTGTGTATGATATATTTCGAGGTGTGTAGGATAAATTTCGACTGTGTAGGGTATATGTAGGATAATTTTGATATGTGTAGGTTTTGTAAATTATATGTAGGATAATTAATGATTAGTTGACTAATTAATTAAAGAGTTAAAAATTAATGATATGAGTTATAAATGAAATAGTATTTTACTAATATGCCCTTTCTTCTTTTTCTTCTCACATTAAATTTCTTCTCAAATGAACCTTCCCCTATATATATATATATATATATATATATATATATATATATATATATATATATATTCTTATATGTTATCATTTAACTAAGTTTTAAGTTTTAAATGTTGATAATAAATTTAGACATGTCATGATTTTAATTTACGTTCTTTTTAATTAAGACATAACTTTTTCGTAATTTTTAAATATAGTGTCATAACGTGTTTTTTCCTATGTTTTGATATGCAATTGAATCGTTACCAACCAAATTCTCACCACAAATTGTATTAATGAAATCCACTAGTTAAAATAGCAGGTGATATACAAACCACTCTCAAATTGTTAATTGGGATATATGAATTCATTGGCATGAAACAAGAACGATAATTCATTTAAACAAACATCACACCACAAAGTGATGTTGTAAGCAAATTGTGGCACGGGTCGGTGCATTTTTGAGTGTTTGACTATATATATATATATATATATATATATATATATATATATATATATATATATATATATATATATATTTATATATCTATACTATTAAGCTCATACGTTGCAGCGGTTGTTATAAAACTGTGTTAAGTAGTAGCAATACTATATCGTTGTCAACGACCACCAACACCGGAAAAGCTCATAAAACAAAATAAATAAAAACGGGAAAAGAATAACGTCGAGCGAAAAGCAGACGTAAAATCCTTGAATTACGCACGCTCGTTGCTGAGAAATTAAACCGAAACGTAAAACATAGAAAAAATAATTAAATCCATCCAGGACCCGCATGTTGGACTAACTTGTCAAACACAGAAAAATAGATGTGACGCGACAGACAAGTCAAACGGGAAAAAATATACGAAAAACGTTGAACCCCACACGCACGTTGCGTTGCAGTGCGTTAACTCACAAAATTTAGAACGAAACGAAAAACTTAGGAAAGATGAAAAGTATGGTGGACCAAAATTGAAAATAAAAAAAAGCTGGGATTAAATTGCAAAAGATGAAAAACTTTGGATTAAAAGTAAATAAAAAAAGGGGTCTAAATTGCAAAATTGAAGCTATTTATTAATTTAGATAAGAGTTAAATGCTTGGTTGGTCCCTGTGATTTGTGAAATTGCAGACTTAGACCTAAGAGTTTACTAATTACACACTTGGTCCCAGTGGTTATAATTTTTAAACACGAGTGGTCCTTAACACTAATCTATGTTAAGTTTTTCAGTTAAATATGTGTGAAATTACTAAACTGCCCCTAAACAATTAAAAAGAGATAGGATCACCCCTCATCTTCTTCTCTCCTCCATCTCTCTCTAACCCACCACCACCTCCACCTTCAACCCACCATCACTACCACCTCCTCCACCTACATCTTCAACCCAGGGATCGACGAGGCATTTAACTCAAAATTCAATCAAGATGTAACAATATACAAGCCGAGCCAAGACGAAATCCGGCTCAAGCAGCAACCGGAAACAGCAGCGGTAAACAACCAGTGAAACGAAAGAAAAACAATAAACCTTACACACTGTCTTATTCATTTGCAGGTCACTCCAATGGCAGTTGGTAAACATTTAGTGTGTGTATTACTGTGTGTACTTTCTCTTCTTCTTCATCACTCTAAACCCACATGCTTTGTTTTATTCCACCACCAAAAACCCTTAATTCATTCACAAATTTCTTCATAAACTCAAACCCATCACACTTCATGCATTTGGTCCCCTAAAACCCAACAATTTCCCCCAAATTTCGATCATTTTGTGTTTGATTTCCTCAAAAGCCTACACACTCTGCTTCAGGTAATTGTTGTTTGATTGTTAATTATTTTGTTTCAATGTGTTTAATTTTGTGTCAGTTTAAGCTTTATTAATTGTTGTATTGATCTGCTAATTGATTTTGAAATTGTGTGGGTTTTTATTTTTTTATTTTGTGTGGGTAGTTTCTTAATGATTTCATGATTTTTCGTAAGCTGAATGTTGCTAAATTGATGTGTTGAAGGTGTCGGCAGAAGTGGTGGTGATGGGTTGAAGGTGTTGGCAGAGGTGGTGGTGATGGGTTGAAGGTGACGGTAGAGGTAAAGGTGGTGGGTTGAAGGTGACGGTGGAGTTGGTGAAGGTGGGTCTTAGAGAGAGAGAAAGGGGAGAGGAAGAAGAAGATCAGGGTGGATCCATTTCTTTTTTTAAGCGTGCAGGGGCAATCTAGTAATTTCACACATATTTAACTGAAAAACTTAACATTGGTTAGTGTTAAGGACCACTCGTGTTTAAAAATTACAATCACTAGGACCAAGTGTGTAATTAGTAAACTCTTAGGACCAAGTTTGCAATTTTCACAAACCACAGGGACCAACCAGACATTTAACTCTTTAGATAAAGATAAAGATAAAAATAAGTGATATCTATATATTGGTTATTAATTAATAATAAAAGAAATTTATTAAACAAATATAAATAAAATTTATGAGGTTGAAGGAGAGAATACCATTTGACATTATTTGGAGTCTTTTATTATAAGTTAGATTAGATTTTGAGGGTGGAGATACAATAGGAAGTTTATTTGGCTAGGAAGGCTAGGAAGTGATCTTGACCATCCATTTAGTTAATCAAGAGCTAAGATTAAATGATGGAAATTAAAGGGGAGAAAAAGATGCGCGTGAGTTTGTTTAGGGGTATTCTAGTCAATCCAAGCCAATAGTTTCTCTCTCCTCCAATTCCCCCCCATTTTTAAACGTTAACAACTCTTTCATACGACATTATTTTTTTATAAAAATTGCACCAAAAACCAAGCGTTTTTTATCTTTAAAACGAGTATACTTTTGCTATATTTAAAAAAAAAATTTAAACCCAGTTGCGTAAAACGCAATAGAAAAACCCCCAGTTACATAAAACACAATGAAAAAAAAAATCTAAAAAATGACATTTTTCTAAAACGCAATGCACCAAAAACACAAAGAAATGTCTTTTTTGTAAAACGCAATGGCCAGAAAACACAAAGAAATGTCTTATTTCTAAAACGCAATGGACTGAAAACACATAAAAAAGTGTTTTACCTAAAACGCAATGCACAAAAAACACAAAGAAATGTCTTATTTGTAAAACGCAATGGCCAGAAAACACAAAGAAATGTTTTATTTGTAAAACGCAATGGCCAGAAAACACTTAAAAATGTCTCATTTCTAAAACACAATGACCTAAAAAAACAAAAGAAAGTGTTCTCTGTAAAACGCAATGGACTGAAAACACCTAAAAATGTGTTTTACCTAAAACGCAATGACTAAAAACACTTCAAAAATGTGTTTTACCTAAAACGCAATGACTAAAGACACTTAAAAATGTGTTTTTTCTAAAACGCAATAGCCAGAAAACACATAAAACTCTCTTATTTATAAAACGCAATGGACACATAAAACTGTTTGTGAACTGTTTGTGAATTGTCTGTGAACTGTCTGAATTGTCTACGAATTAATGTCTTCGAAATGAGCCAATTTCTGGAAAATTAATTTTTCTGATGCGTTTTTAGTACAGCAATTTAATCGGAAAAAAAATTTTCCGAGCTGACCCCAGCCAGGGGCTCTGCCCCTTGGACCCCGCCAGGGGCTGCCGCCCCCGGACCCCCGCCAAGATCGTAAAACGCAATGACTAAATAAAAACCCAGATCGTGAAAATGAAATTAAAGAATTTCTTACATGGATCGAAGCCAATTTCTTCATCGATTGACGAAATTTGAATGATAGAAACACTTATCAGCGATTGAATCGAACGGATCGAGTGATTATCTTCAGAATCACGGGGAAAAACGAGATTTTGAATGAAATTAAACTGGGTTTTCTTCAAAAAAAAAAGCTGAAGAACACGTTGATCGGGTGTTTGAATCTTTGATTGATGACGAAAGTCGCACTATAATGTAGTGATTATTGAGATAGTAAGTGAAGAAAAGGTTGGAGATGGTGAGTTTTGAAAATGGTGGGTTTTGAAGTAACTGAGGAGAAGGAAGAAGAAAGGATGATATTAACTAAAATACCCTTTCTCTTTATTTTAAAATTTGTCATATGTCATAATTCTATGGCTTCCTATCATTTCTAGCCAAAATTAACTTTCTATTTGATCTTTTCCCTAGATTTTGATGCAAAATATATAGCTAAACATATATTGACTCTAAAATCATATAGTTAAAACAAATATTTAGTATATATAAATCAATTTGGTATCATAATATATCATAATCATATGATTCCCAAATTACATGGTTTTGATCTCCTAACCTTAGCCTAGAGGTGGGCAAAAAATGGTTAGTTAACCGGATCCGGTTATTAACCGGTATAAAATTATCCGGTTAGTGGTTAATTTTAACTGTCGGTTAGTAATCATTTATAAATATTTGGTATAGGAACCGATTATTAACAGTTTTTTTAAACGGTAGACCGATTAACTGAAAAAAAAAACTGAAAATATTAGAAAAAAACAAAAAAAAATCAGTTATTAACCGAAAATAACCTGTTAAAGTAATTAACCAGACTAATTAAAGTAATAATTGTTAATGTTGTCAAAATGTCAAATTAACCAGTAACCAATTATTGAATTCAACCAGACCAGTTAAAGTTTCAAACACACAATCACCACACATACGGCTTCTAGCTCTCCTACAATCAGCCCCACACATTGCTATGCCCACACCTTAATACGGGTACACTATAAGCCCTTTGGCCAAGTGGATATGGTAGATGCCTTTTTATTTAATTTAAGTCACGTGACAAAAATATGAAAATCTATCAAAATTAAGCTATTACTATTTCCACACATTTAAAATCTTATTTTCACACTCCTATATACATACGGCCCGTATAGAGTTATTTTCACACTCAAACATATATACGGGCCCGTATAAAGTCCCAGCTCCCAGGTAAACCTAATGGCAAATGACCCTAGGCCCGCAAATACAGAAGGCGTTGGTGAATGGTGACCCGACCCACCACCCGAAGGTCCATTATGATAAAACCCCCTTGCTTAATACAGAGCAAAATACAAGACTCAAACCCATGAAACTGCTAATGCACCAGAAAATCATCGACAAAAATATCTATTTAAAACTTCTTTTTTTTAATCATATATAAAATTTATCGGCCTACGGAGTCCGAGTGAAACTCGTGTTGCCCTCCTTCCCGGTCCCATCCAGTACAGCATTTCGTTTTCTTCTTCAATGCAATTAACACGTGAGTGTTTTGCCGCAATTAATTCTTTTATATATATATAAATATAAATATAAATATATATATAACTACAACCACCTGAATCTCATCCCATTGCATTCTTCTTCCTCATTCTCACAACTCTAGAGCAATTTCAGTACATTAATCAACTATGTTGGCTGCTAAAAACTGTTTTTCCGACACCCGCAAAGACAAGTCTAGTTTCGCGAAGACTTGTAATCGATTGAGTTCGTTTCTGAAAGAGAAAGGAAGTTTAAGCGATTTCGGAATCAATACAACTTTTGACGTCAAAGGTACACATCTAAGTATCTAAAGACTTTATAATCGAGCTTTATGTGTTTATTATTTTTTTTATTTTTTTTGGTGAATAGTGTTCTCTTGATTATTTTTTTTTGTCTTTTATGTGTTTTTGTTTTTTTGTTTTTTTTTTCTATCGCTCACTCTTAGCATTGACACTTACAACCCCTTAACTTTCTAAATACTTTATAATCGAGTTTTACGTGTTTATTTTCATGTACGCATCGGTATAAATTCAATTTTATATACGCTTCGACGTAATTTTTTCTCGAAAATAAGTTGGGTCAATTCTAATATGTTCTTATGCTTATTACTATGTACGTTTTCAATTGATTTACGTATTGACGTACTTGAGTTTTTTTCTTTTTGGACCTTTTTATGCTCTTTTTTCATTAAAGTTATATTTAAGATAGTGTTTACGTTTCCATCTACAATTAATTTAAAATCAGGTTGTCCCGCTGTCCAATTTAAATTTATTTTTATGGTTTCCGGTTGATGCAAAACATACGTTGATATTCTTTTGAGTATATTTCTTTCTATTGGTATATTAAACAAAAACAGATATCGACCGAAACCCCGCAGCGTAGCGCGAGTAATCTTACTAGTTTTACACAATTTCGATTTGATTTTCTGAATTCCTTTTACAGGGAAACCGGAAACGAGCAAGACGACTGTTGATTTGTTAAGTAACATAGACAGTCCGGTCAACACGTCGAACAAATCTATTAATCATCTTCCTCAATACGTTACCGTTGATTCATTCTGTAAACCGGATGATTCAACAAACAAAGATGTTTCTGATGAAGTGATGACTATTTTATACAGAGGACAAATATTGGTGTTTGATTGTATTTCTGCAGATAAAGCCAGAAATATGATGTTAGCAGCTACTGCTACTGCTTCTTCTTCTTTTGAAGAAGATTTTGGATCGCGATACGGGCTTCTTCCAGAACTACAAATGAACGGATCGGATTTGCCAATAGCGAGACGCTTGTCGCTTCACAAGTTCTTATCGAAGAGGAAAGACAGAGCGACCGAAAGAGCTCCTTACCAGTTACCGAATGCAGCTCCGCGTTTGAATCATATGTTTGATCTGAATCTGTAGTTATATATAGATCAGTAGAAATCTGTTTGTAGTTCTAGTATGTAAATCTATGGATTATCAAGCTCATTCAGTTTTTCTGTTGATATTAGAATTAAATTTTTGATTTAGGTATACAATTAACAAACAGGAATTATGCACTGACTGCAAAAATTAACACTTCTATTTAATTAAGCATTAAGGTAATCTACACAAGTATAAGCTACAAAATACAAAATATAATTGAAAAAACAATTAGAATTCATGAAAAAAAGACAGGGTAATTAATATTTTAGAATACTTTTATCCCTCAACTTTTAGCATTTAGTATTGACATTTACAACCCCTTAACTTTATAATTAAGTTTTACGTGTTTATTTGTACGTATATATCGAGTTGATTTACGTTTTGACATAAATTTGTCCAGTTGGTCTACATGTTGACGTAAATTTTATTTTATTTTTTCCAGAAATTAGTCAACGTCACGGAAACACGCTACGTTTCCATTTAAAATTTGATAAAAACCAGGTCGCCCCCGCCGTGGAGCGTGGGTATAACCCACTAAAGTAACATATTATCGAATGCCTATGACATTATAGCCTCCTGGCATCTTGGAAGTATGATAAGGCTTAGGGGACCATTAGGTTCTGGGTTCGATTCCCACAAGAAAGGTTTTCCCATTTTATTGGGTTTCCTCCTGAATTTGTGTATATGAATTATTGCACCTGCTGGTGGCACGATAATACTCTAGTGATTCGTCAGTGGTCCAAATTTGCCGTTAAAAAAAAGTAACATTATAGAATCAAATCCAATCAGAATAAACAAGCCGAGCCCAAGCTCGACTAGGCTCGAACTCGTTTAACTTACGAAATCTTAAGCTCTACTCGATTTGAGAATTTTTTTCTAAAGCTCGAGCACAGCTCGTTAGTAGTTTTTCAAGTTCGAGCTCGGCTAATTTTATATTCCGTAATTAATTTATATTTGTTATAACTATTATTTTTTTAAATAATTTAGTTATTTTCATACTTTTATAAATAGTAAATTATTTAAATATATATTTAATATATTAATTTGTTTACAAAAACATCAGGCTCGTTTAGGGTTACGAGCCGGCTTGAGCGCGATAAGTAAAGCTCGGGCTCAGACTCGTTTACTAAACAAGCTTTCTTTTATCAATTTTTGCTATGGATTTCTTACGGATTTTATTGTATTGTTTTCTGGATATTCATTTTATTAGTTTTGCTATGGATTTTGCTACCAATATTTTTAATTAATTTTAAAATATTCGTTTTCTTGTTTTTGCAACATATTTTGCTATGGATGTTGCTATCGATTTTAGTAAATTATTTTTAATTCTTTTTTTTTTTGTTTTTCAACGGATTTTGCTATGGATGTTGCTATGTTAGTTTTTTAGTTTTTTTTTCTAGATTTTGCTTTCAATTTTGCTATAAACTTTATTTACGTATTTTTTCAAATTCATTTTTCAATTTTGCTACCAGTATTTTTTTACCTTCTTTAGTTTTTTTTTTTCAAATATTTATTTTCATGATTTAGCTACTATTTTGCTACCAATTTTACAAAGTTTTTTTTTATTATATTTATTTTCACAATTTTGCTACGAATTTTATTTTAATTTTTTAGTTAATCTCTAAATACTAATTTTCATGGTTTTGCTACCGGTTCTGCTACGCTATATTTTTTATATTAATTTCCTCAATTTTGCTACAGAGTTGTTGCGGATTTTGCTATGGAATTCATTTGCGATGGAATATCGGTAGCAAAATTGTAGTAAAATGCGTTCGTAGCTAGTGCGTAGCTAATTTGTAGCAAATTTTGCGACTGATTATTCCCGTAGCAAAATTTCATAGCAAATGCCTCTTTTTGTAGTAGAGTAAGTGATGGAAAAAAAATAAAAAAAAGTTCTTCACTTCTGATGTTAAAATCCATTTGTATGTGAAGACCAATTTGTATTTGATCTTTACACTATATTTATAATTCTTTTAATGATATTTATAATATATAAATATATATATATATAGGGGAAAGATAAATCGAAAACCCATGTGAGTTGAGAAAACCCAAATAAACCCTATGTAACATTTTTATTTTTTTCTAAAAAAAATAGGAAATGTAATATAAATGTACACGGACCTATTTATGAAAAAAAAATGAAAAAAACGCTTACTATTTTTTTTTTAAAAAATGTTGAAAATTTATATGTTACATTTTTTTTGGACATACATATTATGTAACCTGAAATTTTGTAACATTTTTAAAAAAAAAAACTACTTGGTGTTTTTTTGTGTTTCTTTTTTTAAAATGTTCAAATATATGTATATTACATTTCCTATTTTTTTTAGAAATGTATCTTGAGTTTACATGGTTTTTTTACAAAGGTTTTCTGAGTTTTCTCAACTCAAGTGGGTTTTCGATTTATCCTTCCCCATATATATATATATATATATATATATATATATATATAATATTAATTTTACCATAGCTTTAAACAAAAATATAGTTATTACTGTGTAAATATATATTTAAAATATTAGATAAAGTTTCTTGTACCGGCACTAGACCATGTGTTAATGGCGCCTCCATGCCAAATAGCATTAATTAGGGGCGCTAAACACCACGACGAGGCGCCAAGGGTACCCACACCATTCCATTAACGGATTATAGGCAACATGGAGATAGGGTCCACCCCTTTTTAGCTAATTATATGTCTTTTTTTCTTATTTTATTTTTTTCTTATTTTATATTTATTGGGTATAGTTATTTCACTACACCTAGCTATTAGGTATTTAGTTATTACTCAAATTCATACGTGGCTATGATGTGGCAATGATTTAATTATTCTACAACGGGCGGCCTTATATGCACTTAAAATCTTCATTTTTTTGTCATTCATACCAGGGCCGGTCCAAGCCTTTTGGAGACCCTAAACGAAGTCTAAAATTGAGGCCCTCGACTCGAGTCTTACTTTATTTACATTTCTAAATGACCTTCATAACTTTTGTTTTAAATTAAAATAATATAATTGTATAACAATTATAGAAGGATCACTAGTTCAACTTCAATATAAACATCTATCATACAACCAAGTTAGAAGCGTAAGTTTCCTGTACTGGCCCATGTCTGAATTATAATACCAAAATACTGAGCCTAATTAACAAAATGTGCATGAAACACTCCACTTGGTCTGAATGAATCAGATTAGTTTTGGTGATGGATCGCCAATGTGAGATTAAATATATAAAATGTAATATTTAATCTTGTAGCCTATATAATCATTTATATTATATTAGATCAAAATATATTTATTAACCTATTAATAATTAGTTGGTAATTGTTGATGGACCATATTACCCTTATTAACTAATTGGGTTTCCTCTTGGGTGTATAAATAAGGGGCTTATTAGAGAGTTAAAGGGTTACACACATTACACAATCACAACCCTCATAACATCAAGAAATCGGCTCTCTCCCCAAAACCGAAATCACCCTACTTTCGGTTTCATCACCATCATAACTTACACCCTAAGGAGGAACCAGATCATCCTGACAATCATGTCGAACTCAGTGTCTGCATCTCTGACTGGATTCTCTGCTGGCCTGTCTGCTGTAACAGGTATTATTCATGTTTTCCATTACATTTAAACAGAACTGATACAACATGTGGTATCAGAGCATATGTTGATAAACCAGTTCTGTTTTCGTATCCATTATTCTTGGATCAAAATCTGGAAAACGGAAGTTTTTTAAGCCTTAAAATCAAAAACTGTTTTCGGGTTGTTTGTGACCGAAATCCCTGTTTTCGGAAACTGTTAATTGATAAACTTAAGCTTAAGGTTGCGACTCGCAACCATAACGTGATTTATCGCAACCATGAGGTTGCTACTCGCAACCATGAGATTGCGACTCGCAACCATAACGTGATTAGTCGAAACTAAGGTTGCGACTCGCAACCATAACGTGATTAGTCGAGACTAAGGTTGCGACTCGCAACCATAACAGCACAACTCGAGACTAAGGTTGCGACTCGAGACTAAGGTTGCGACTCGAGACTAAGGTTGCGACTCGAGACCATGAACTTAAGCTGTTTAAAAGTGAACTAAAAATTTTTTTAAGCCTTAAAATCAAAAACTGTTTTCGGGTTGTTTGTGACCGAAATCCCTGTTTTCGGAAACTGTTAATTGATAAACCGACTCGAAATTATAAAGATTAAACTCGCAACCATAACGTGATTAGTCGAGACTAAGGTTGCGACTCGCAACCATAACAGCACAACTCGAGACTAAGGTTGCGACTCGAGACTAAGGTTGCGACTCGAGACTAAGGTTGCGACTCGAGACCATGAACTTAAGCTGTTTAAAAGTGAACTAAAAATTTTTTTAAGCCTTAAAATCAAAAACTGTTTTCGGGTTGTTTGTGACCGAAATCCCTGTTTTCGGAAACTGTTAATTGATAAACCGACTCGAAATTATAAAGATTAAACTTATCATCACGAAATCCCTTAGAAAACCATTAAAATCAGGTTTCGGATTTCCAGATTATGTTCTTATTTTTTGTTAGGGTTCATCATAATGTTCTAAGGAAATTCGAAAAATTCCATAAATTTTGGAATATAATTTGGATTAGTGGGTGTTTTTACTGTTTTGATCTTATTTTTATCTAATAAAATTCCGAAAACTGTTAAAGAGATATCAGTTATTATTTTCGAAATATTTTGATAAGTTTAGATCAGCATTAAAACAGGAAACATTATCCCACAATCCCTTAAATTTCGAGTTTTCAGTTATTATCACAAAACAGCTGTTAACGAGGTTGCTACTCGCAACCATGAGGTTGCTACTCGCAACCATAAGGTTGCGACTCGCAACCATAACGTGATTTATCGCAACCATGAGGTTGCTACTCGCAACCATGAGATTGCGACTCGCAACCATAACGTGATTAGTCGAAACTAAGGTTGCGACTCGCAACCATAACGTGATTAGTCGAGACTAAGGTTGCGACTCGCAACCATAACAGCACAACTCGAGACTAAGGTTGCGACTCGAGACTAAGGTTGCGACTCGAGACTAAGGTTGCGACTCGAGACCATGAACTTAAGCTGTTTAAAAGTGAACTAAAAATTTTTTTAAGCCTTAAAATCAAAAACTGTTTTCGGGTTGTTTGTGACCGAAATCCCTGTTTTCGGAAACTGTTAATTGATAAACCGACTCGAAATTATAAAGATTAAACTCGCAACCATAACGTGATTAGTCGAGACTAAGGTTGCGACTCGCAACCATAACAGCACAACTCGAGACTAAGGTTGCGACTCGAGACTAAGGTTGCGACTCGAGACTAAGGTTGCGACTCGAGACCATGAACTTAAGCTGTTTAAAAGTGAACTAAAAATTTTTTTAAGCCTTAAAATCAAAAACTGTTTTCGGGTTGTTTGTGACCGAAATCCCTGTTTTCGGAAACTGTTAATTGATAAACCGACTCGAAATTATAAAGATTAAACTTATCATCACGAAATCCCTTAGAAAACCATTAAAATCAGGTTTCGGATTTCCAGATTATGTTCTTATTTTTTGTTAGGGTTCATCATAATGTTCTAAGGAAATTCGAAAAATTCCATAAATTTTGGAATATAATTTGGATTAGTGGGTGTTTTTACTGTTTTGATCTTATTTTTATCTAATAAAATTCCGAAAACTGTTAAAGAGATATCAGTTATTATTTTCGAAATATTTTGATAAGTTTAGATCAGCATTAAAACAGGAAACATTATCCCACAATCCCTTAAATTTCGAGTTTTCAGTTATTATCACAAAACAGCTGTTAACGAGGTTGCTACTCGCAACCATGAGGTTGCTACTCGCAACCATAAGGTTGCGACTCGCAACCATAACGTGATTTATCGCAACCATGAGGTTGCTACTCGCAACCATGAGATTGCGACTCGCAACCATAACGTGATTAGTCGAAACTAAGGTTGCGACTCGCAACCATAACGTGATTAGTCGAGACTAAGGTTGCGACTCGCAACCATAACAGCACAACTCGAGACTAAGGTTGCGACTCGAGACTAAGGTTGCGACTCGAGACTAAGGTTGCGACTCGAGACCCGAACCCCGGGCGGGGGCACGCTGTCCCCCGCACCCCCCAGCGAACTCACCGCGGAGTTCGATCCGCGCTAACAGGTGGTTTGCTATTAAATACTTGGTTTTGTTAATACTTAATTCATTAATCAGAATCAGATAATTTTACAAAACCAAAATAGCTTTACTTGAATGAGCTTCTGATGTATTAATTCTGGCCAAAGCTGATTTAATACATCTATTTATTGTTCAAGTATTATAAAAGGCTATGTTAAGCATGCATTACAAACCTGAAATGTCTTAATTCTGGCCAAAGCTGATTTAATTCATTTATGTTTAGCATGCTTGACAAGTGCATAACTAAAGTTATTGTCTCATTTCTGGCCAAAGCTGATTTGTCACGATTGCTTTGCACACATACTTAAATGATTACACTTCTGGCCAAAGCTGATTTGTCTTCGTTTAAGTAGAATTTTTACTAAG
Source organism: Helianthus annuus (assembly GCF_002127325.2). Lineage (NCBI taxonomy): Eukaryota > Viridiplantae > Streptophyta > Magnoliopsida > Asterales > Asteraceae > Helianthus > Helianthus annuus. The sequence continues at coordinate 181,088,737 of NC_035443.2, read as the reverse complement.
TCTATTATTTTGATGTTAGTAATAGACATTATCACAGCTTCATAATTAAAATGGTCATTATTTATGCCTGCCTTAGTATAACATGCCCATTAGATCACATTAGGACTTCTTCTTTTGTATCATAACTTGCTCATCTTATTTCCATTATCAGCACCCAATTGCGGGATTCCACCTTTGACTGGTGATAACTTTGCTGAATGGAAGGATGCTCTCATGCTTACGCTTGGGCTGCTGGACTTTGATTATGCCCTAAGAGAGAATAAGCCAGCGGACCTTACCGCCACCAGTACTGCTGCTGAGCAGATAGTCCATGATAAATGGACTAGGTGTAACCGCATGTCTCTCATGTTCATGAAGCAATCCATTCATAACTCAATCAGAGGGGCCATTCCTGATTCTGAAAATGCTAAAACCTATCTGGCTTCTGTGGAGGATCAATTCAAGGGAACATCAAAAGCACACGCTAGCACTCTTATCCTCAAGCTGGTGACAACTAAGTATGATGGGAGGAGCGGCATTCGCGAACACATCCTGATGATGCATGATATGGCCAATAAGCTGAAGGGCCTAGAGATGGAAATCAGTGATGGTTTTCTCGTTCACTTCATCATCACTTCGCTTCCTTCGTCCTATGAAGCTTTCAAGATCAATTACAACACTCAGAAGGACAAATGGACGATGAGTGAGCTGATCGCTATGTGCGTGCAGGAGGAAGAGCGTATGAAGATGGATCGCACTACTGATGTTGCTAACTTCACCACTTCCAGCTCAAAGAAGAGGAAGAACTCTTATCATAGAAAGGATGCTTCTAAGGTTCAAAAGCCAAATCCAAATCCTAATACAGGTGCACCTTCCAGCTCTAAGAACTCCTTAGGCAAACCCTATTGCAAGTTCTGTAAGAAAACAGGACATAAGCAAAAGGAATGCCCTGACTTTAAGGAGTGGCTGGCTAAGAAAGGTAACGATTTTTTCATGATACTTGAGTCCTTTAATTTAAATGTTCCTGCTAATTCTTGGTGGTTTGATTCTGGTTCTATGGTTCATGTAACCAATTCACTTCAGGGATTCCTTACAATCCGGAAGCTGGGAAGAAACCAAAGAACACTTAAAGTTGGGGATGATCGGGAATTAGAAGTGAAGGCCATAGGAACATTACAATTATTTTTGAAAACTGGTTTATGTATTAAACTTTATGATACCTTATATGTTCCTGAGGTAACTCGGAACCTTGTATCAGGACCAAAGTTAGACATGGACGGTTTTGTCGTTTCTCATGGTCATCGCAAACTCTCTATTCTCTATGATTCCGTTGTTTATGGTACTGGCATTCTGGATGGTGGTCTCTATAGATTAGAACTCGATGATAATTTTTCCAAATCTTTGTTGTCATATAATATTAATGAATCACTCACAAAGATGGAAAAGAAACAAATTCGAGACTTAGAGACTTCATCTATGTTGTGGCATCAACGTTTAGGCCACATCTCAAGAGAACGATTAAATCGTCTCGTAAAGGATGAAGTCTTACCTCCTCTCGATTTCACCGATTTTGGAACATGTGTCAAATGTCTTAAAGGCAAAATGACATCAGCGAATAAGAAAGGTGCCACTAGGAGCTCTAATTTATTAGAACTCATTCACACTGACATTAGTGGTCCCTATCAAATCGCTGGCATCACAGGACATACTTCATTTATCACTTTCATTGATGATTATTCTCGTTACATGTACTTGTATCTTATAAAGGAAAAGTCTGAATCTCTTACAACTTTTAAAGATTATAAAGCTGAAGTTGAAAAGCAATTAGATCGTCAGATTAAAGTTGTGAGATCAGACAGAGGCGGTGAATATTATGGAAGACATACTGATGTGGGTCAAGCTCCTGGTCCATTTTATGAGTTTTGTAAGGGCCAGGGGATTGTGAACCAATACACCATGCCTGGTACACCTCAGCAGAATGGTGTCGCTGAACGAAGAAATCGTACCCTTATGAACATGGTGCGCAGTATGTTAGCCAACACTAATTTACCATTATTCCTCTGGACTGAAGCGTTAAAAGCAGCTGTTCATATACTCAATAGAGTTCCTTCTAAGTCTGTCCCTAAAACTCCTTATGAACTTTGGACAGGAAGGAAACCGAGTCTTAAATATATGAAAGTATGGGGCTGCATTGCTGAAGCAAAATTATATAATCCTTTCCTAAGGAAACTTGACCCTAAAACAGTTACCTGTTTCTTTATCGGGTATCCCGATCATTCAAAGGGTTATCGTTTCTATTGTCCTTCCCATGTCACCCGTATTGTTGAAACCAAGCGTGCTGCGTTCCTGGAGGATTTCAAGGTCAGTGGGAGCAGTACTAACCCTTACGAAGAATTGCAAGAAGTACAAGACGCGGGGGGGAGAGACTCGTCGCTTACCATTACTCCGCTTACTCCTCTTGTACCACATGCAACTGCACCTGAAGCCACTGCACAAACTCCAACTCCACAACCAGAACTCATTATACCTCATAACGAAGGCACATCAAACGCTCAAAACCAAGACAACGCTCAACCCGAAAATCAGCTCAGGAGGTCATCTAGGCAAAAACGGCCTACTAATTGGGATGATTATATTACCTACCTGACTGAAATGGATGCTGGAAAGCTCAATGATCCTATCTCTTATAATGAAGCCATTAGCAGTGATCAGTCTTCTGAATGGAACAAAGCAATGATTGATGAGCTTGAATCCATGAAGAAAAATGACGTTTGGGATTTGGTAGAATTACCCAACGGTGTCAAACCTGTAGGTTGTAAATGGGTGTTCAAAACAAAACTGGATCCGAATGGGAACGTTGAACGCTATAAAGCGAGATTGGTTGCAAAGGGCTACACTCAGAAAGAGGGAATTGATTATCAAGAGACGTTTTCACCTGTCTCTCGTAAAGATTCATTAAGGATCGTTATGGCCCTAGTAGCTCATTTTGATTTAGAGCTGCATCAGATGGACGTCAAAACTGCTTTCCTTAACGGAGACTTAGACGAAGATGTTTACATGAAACAACCTGAAGGCTTTAAACCTGAAGGTCAGGAGCATCTAGTCTGTAAGTTGAAGAAATCCATTTATGGGTTAAAACAAGCATCACGTCAATGGTATCTCAAGTTTGATGAAGTCATGAAGAGGCAAGGTTTTATGAAGAATCAAGTGGATCAATGCACCTACCTCAAGATGAGTGGGAGTAACTTTACTATACTTGTCCTTTACGTAGATGACATTCTATTGGCAAGTAATAGTTTAGACATGTTGCATGAGTCGAAGCGGTTACTCTCGCATAACTTCGACATGAAGGATCTCGGAGATGCTTCTTACGTCATTGGCATCGAAATTTACCGAGATAGACACAAAGGGATCTTAGGATTGTCTCAAAAGACTTACATAGATCGTGTCCTTACACGTTACAACATGCAACAGTGCAAACCCTCCGTCGCTCCAGTAGTTAAGGGAGATGTTTTCGGTTCATTCCAGTGTCCGACAACAGAGGTTGAAAAGGAGCAAATGAGCCAGATACCTTACGCGTCAGTAGTCGGGAGCCTGATGTATGCTCAAGTCTGTACTCGCCCAGATATCGCTTATATTGCTGGAATGCTAGGCCGTTATCAGACTAATCCTGGCCTAGATCACTGGAAAGCAGCTAAGAAGGTCCTCAGATATCTGCAAGGGACGAAAGACTATAAACTGACTTATAGAAGAAGTGATCACTTAGAAGTGGTAGGTTATTCTGATTCTGACTTTGCCAAATGCAAAGATGACAAGAAATCCACTTCGGGCTACATCTTTATGTTAGCAGGCGGACCTATCTCATGGAAGAGTCATAAACAACAGTTAACTACAACTTCCACAATGATGGCAGAATACATTGCTGTTTACAACGCAACCTGTCATGGAATGTTGCTTAGAAATCTGATCACTGGACTCAAAATTGTTAATTCCATTTCTAGACCATTGAAGCTTTACTGTGATAACTCAGCTGCCGTTAGTTTCTCGAACAGTAACAGTTCGACTGGAGCTGGTTTATATCTCGATACAAAGTACTTGTTCGTACGTGAACGTGTTGAGGAAAATAATCTTTGTATAGAGTATATTAGTACTAAAGATATGCTAGCGGATCCAATGACTAAAGGTCTCCCACCTAAAGTTTTCGAAGAACATGTATCGAATATGGGACTTACTAAAGACCTTGTTTAATGGCATATTGTACTAGCTTATGTTTTAATTAATAAAATTTCCTCAGTTTGATTTTGTATGTCTCTAACATATGTTCTGCCGGTGTAATGACATATAGACAAATATAAATACAAATCAGACGCTAAAGGGCTTATACATATTTTGATCGTAACTATTAGGTTTTAAATTGAGGCTATAGTATGACTAATGGGGGTCCTGAGTCGAATGATGATTCAACGGCTGTATTTCTCTGCTATAGTTCTTGGTTTAAAGCTAAAATGAGTGTTAACTCCTGGCCAGGCTTACCTAATACTCATGATAAATGATTACTTGGCTAAGTGGGAGAATGTGAGATTAAATATATAAAATGTAATATTTAATCTTGTAGCCTATATAATCATTTATATTATATTAGATCAAAATATATTTATTAACCTATTAATAATTAGTTGGTAATTGTTGATGGACCATATTACCCTTATTAACTAATTGGGTTTCCTCTTGGGTGTATAAATAAGGGGCTTATTAGAGAGTTAAAGGGTTACACACATTACACAATCACAACCCTCATAACATCAAGAAATCGGCTCTCTCCCCAAAACCGAAATCACCCTACTTTCGGTTTCATCACCATCATAACTTACACCCTAAGGAGGAACCAGATCATCCTGACAATCATGTCGAACTCAGTGTCTGCATCTCTGACTGGATTCTCTGCTGGCCTGTCTGCTGTAACAGGTATTATTCATGTTTTCCATTACATTTAAACAGAACTGATACAACAGCCAAGTCTTTTCTTGTTAATACAACAAATTATCTTGCAATAATGGTCCCAGTCAGGATGCGAAGGCATTATCTCAGGGTCGCCAATCGGGTGATCTTCCACATAAGTTGGCACATCTTCCGCTTCTGCAAGCCCAGCCAAGAACACTCGTAACTCACCGTTTGGACCTAATAAAAAACATTATACAAAAGTTAACATCTTTAGACCGATAAATATTCGTATACATGCAATATAAACCTATACATCTACCTAGAAGATCATCCTTCTTGCTTTCAGGATCATAACTCGGAGGAAAGATTGCTGTGTATAGCTGCAACACAACACAAGCAAACATAAGATATAATGCATATATCTTAGCAGAATTCATTAACAGTTGAAGCTCATGTTGATCAAAAAGGGTAACATCCGTCCCTTCCAGCGCCGGCCCTGAGAATTCGTGTACCCTGTTCGAGCTTGAAAAAACGTGCCCTTAGGCTTTAACGAAATTGAGTATTAAGCTCACTAAAGGTCTAAACCTAATGCCAATGGGCTAATAACTATATAAACCATAAAAATAGTTTTGTAAGTGGACCTATGTTGGTGTTTGTATAGGTATACCCTATTGGTATACCCTATTAATTTATTTTTTTTACATATACATATCAGATTTTTTTTAGAATACCATGCCCTTCGAAATATCGGGCCCTGGCCGGTGGTCCTCCCCGCCCACCCTTAGGGCCGGCCATGGTCCCTTCATACCACCCAAAATTGTACGTTTTGCCAATGAGGAGCTCACGCATTTGTTTTAGTTGCTCAAGTGGAGGCATCCCATGAGGTCACCTGTCCTGGGATTGCTCCCACACGCACGCTTAACCGTGAAGTCCACTGTCAACAGCCAATGCGCCCAAATCGCGTTGGTGGTATTTCATGTTAGGAGTTAGGAATATCCCAACGTCTCTCATGTCCATGTCGGATGTCAGTTTGTTACAAAATGGGTCGAAGTAGCCCAATGTATATTATGGTCTTGTGTTTTTGTCAATCCTATCTAACAAGTAAAACATCTTTCCGACAATAATTTATCCGCTTTAACCTGTTTTACAAGCCCGACATTCACTTATCAAAAACATTTTAAAATTACACATAAACGGTTGTAGCACACAGTTAAAACTACCCGTTTTAACTAGCTACATGCCCGGTTATACCAACTATAATAGGCCCGTTTACATTGTCACATACTTTATTCAACCAAAACTAAGAAAAGTACCCGTTTTAACCCGTTATACATCCTGCCCGACCCACATAATTAGTAAAACCTTTTATAAAAACTAGTAAAAACTACCCTTTTTATTAACCGGTTTTACCAATTATAAAAGATACTCATAACTAGCATAACTACTTTAATAAGCAAAAGAAAGCAGTATAAAGTCATACAGGATTTAGGATGGCCTTCTCCGGATAGGTGATCAACAGCGTGTTAGAAGCGGAGTATTCTCCATCGCTCCATGGAAGATTCGGGTACTTTTTATCCCATATATGACTCAGTTCCTTCAAGAGCAGTGGCTTATCTTGTTTTTCCAAACACATGAAACCTGAATCTGTGCATTGTTCTTGATCCTAACAACATCAAGATAATATATATATATATGAACTAAAATATACAGCTTTTAGTATAAAGTTCAAAGCTTAATTAACTCACCCAAGTGAACAACAACTTGTTTTTGAGATCTCCTATAACATTATCCAGAATTCCTTGCAAGTTTTGTCTGACAGAAAGAATTTATGAAAGCCAGTTAATATATCTAAATCAAATTAAATAAAGGCAAATTATATTTTTAATAATCCATATTATAATTAACTCGTTGGCAGATAATAATCCATAATGACAATTTAACAAGTGACACTCCAAACTTTCACTCTCGTTACCAAGGCAATCCCACTCGCATTTATCGTCATAAATTTCCATTCGATCAACGGATGATTATGAGCGAAACGTACTTCCTTGCTTGGTTTAATAAGCGAGAAGCGCTCCGAGGCAACAAAGTCTAAAACGGAGGCGCAAAAGTGGGCTTTTCATACCCGAGATGCAAATTATAATATAATTTTTTTTTAATATATTTCTATAGGTTTCTAGCATCATTTACCCGATATTCAGACAAAAAAAAACAAGCTTTATACACTTTTAGTATATTAGTTACATACATGTACAACCTAAAAAAAAGCATGTTTTACAACATTGTGTTGCACAAAATTATGGGATTTACATGATGCACGTGCCTCATGCATGGTCACATTCCCGCCAAAAAAAAATGTGCCTCACTTGCAGATCCTGTATTACTCGCGCCTTATGTAGGCTGAAGCGAAGAGACCTGCGCATAGGCGTGCTTTTTTAAACCAAGCTTCCTTGTGAATGAAACCGACTGGAAATATATGATAACTATAAGTGTGGGATTGCCTTTGTTGACGAAAGTGAAAGTTACGAGAGTCAGATGGTATGATTATTATCGGTTGTAGTTTTAGATTATTAAAATCCAATCCGCCTTAAATAAATATTGTATCAGATGATCATTGATGATGATACTAACTCTTTAAAAGAAGACCACAATCCAACATGAAATCTTTCAAAGCAAAACTTCAAAAAGTCTACACAATAAGGCCTCTTGTAAACTGCATACACACAACCACACACTAATTAGTAACCTAACTTAACATGCATATCTAAGAGCATTCACATCGAAGCCTCCATCTCTATCTATATAAAAACACACATTTCTCTATATTTTGTTTATTTTTCAAAAACATCTCACATCGAGTTCTCTATCTCTATCTATTTCTTATTCATAATCACTTATTTATTTATTTTTCTCTTTCCAACATAATCATAATAAAAATATAGAAAAAATACAGAGATTGAATATAAACCTCTAAATATAGAGATGTACTTCACTTTACTTTCTTTGTATTTTTCTATATTATAGAAATTTCCGATGTAGTGGTATTTTTGTCGTTTCTGTATTCTTTTCTCTATATTATATAGAATAGAGGATCCAACGTGAATACTCTAATGTTTTGAATTTTTGACCGACCGAGAAGGTTCTTGTAACGAAAATCAGGCCGGCAGTTTCTCGGAATTGTTTCCGGCCACAACCGATGTGCTCGGTGAACAAAGATTCCACGTAAAGGAATCACCAGAAGTTTCTTTTTCGAACCGATGTTAACGCGATCCATTGAAATATTTAAACTGGTTCCCGCTTCATTTTCGCCAGTGTTTTCTTCACTGCTACCACTGTCACCGGAATCTGCAACACTGTTCTTGATCTTCAAGACTTTAGGTGCCATTGTTGTTGTGTGAAAGAAAGTGCATGAGAATTGAGATTGGGTCTTTCTTACAGGATCCTAACTCTATGTATATATATATGATTGTGTTTATATCTTTTACAACTTATTTAGTGTTATATTTAGTGGAGAATTAGATTAGAATTTCTTAATAGTTCAAATAGTGTACTCTACCGTTACAAAGTGACGATTTAAAATGACATTTTTACGCTTGTTAAGTCTATTATGTTTAACGAATTTCTATGTTATTAACTTCATGCAATATGGGAAGCCAAAAAATAAATTGGTGATTGATATACCCAAAACAATATCTAACTTGTGTTTTGCATTGGACGAAAATCATAAAAACAAGTACCAATACGGCAATACTGGTTCCGATAATACACTAACATTGATCGTTGGTATCAGTTCATTACTGGTGTAACACAAAAGAATATAAACACGTATTTTATATTTTATATTGATCTAAAACGATAAAAGCCAATATTGACACTAGTTTTGACAATTACCTATATTGTTCGGTCAGTATCGGTTTTGCCCGGTATAATACACATACCCGGTGTATCTTACAACACCAAAAAAACCCTTGTTACGACTACAACTTTGTTTTCAATTAATATATATCGAAATATCAAAATTAAAAAGAAAAAATTAACTCTGGCGTATCCAGCTGATACTTTTTGTATATATTATTTATCGTACGTACAAGGGGACAAAAAGAAACGTAATATGTAATGATATGTAATAATATGAGTGTATCAAGTATTATTCATGGAAATACGGTTTTGTATATATTAAAATAAAGGTTAAGTTATTTTATAATAACTCCTAAAAATAAGAAGTGTACAAAGACACAATGAATAACACGAGATGACACAATCACTAGTACAAAACTGGGTTTATGGGACGGTTCAAATAACATTTTTGGGCGGTTTAGAAAAATACAGTGTCAAAAAACCTCTACAAAATTTCATTGTATAAAAAAGTGGGTCAATAAGGTTTATTTGGGCCAGTCTAAAACAAACCGGGTTATTAAAAGAAATCATTTGGGGCGGTGCATTATTTTGGGACGGTTAAAGTATTTGGGGATGTGGGCCGCATTCTTCTGGGACGGTTATACCTTTTGAGACGAAGGGTTTATCTTCTCAATCTCTCTGCCACGAACGACAATAATCTTCGCTGAGATCCTCCTCCTTCCCAAATTAGACTAGATCAGAGCTCCTTTGTCTTCCGAAGCATCTTCCAAAGGCGCCGCATTTGGATTACAACAGTGATTTTCCATTCTTCCCGGCACACCTCGGCGAATTTCTGTCGTCCAGCGTAAAGGTGAGTTTTTATTTGATGCTCTGGTATAACGCATGCATTTGTTAAAGAAGATTATGCTTTAAGAACATACATTTAAGGATCTTTTGTTTGAAACCCTACCCGACCCGTTAACACCACCAGGGACCATCCATGGCATCCATTTCACCTCCAGCAATCATATTAAAAAGGATTATACTTTAAAACATAAATTTAAGGATTGTGAGTTTGAAACCTTACCTGACCCGATAACACCCCTAGGGACCATCCATTTTTGCACCCCTAGTGAAGTATTAAGTTTGCTTACTGGGTTGCTTGAATCCATTCTTGTCAATAGCGAGTGTATCAATCGCTATAGTGCGCTACGTAGCGTATAGGTCTAGGCTCACTATTAGGGTTGTAGCAATAGATAGCTATTAGACAATTTATTTATTCTTTTTTTTCATATAAATAGCAATTAAATATAGCTATAAAGTAGCTGGATTTTAGGTTTTTGTTAAATATACATGTAAAATACCATATATACCATGGTATTTTGATATAATATACATATAAAATATTTTAAAATATTTTTTCAAGTGTATCGCCATGTATAATATTTAGTTTTTATATCTGCAGATATACCATATTTTTTTTATGGTATTTTGATATAATATACATATAAAATATTTTAAAATATTTTTCCAAAAACACCACCCGACACTTTCTGCACATGATTCGCTACCTCGATAGATGATTTTCCGCCACCCTTAACTGTCATTTCCTCGGGCAAACGCTCAAGGAACGTGATCTCATGTGTTGGACTCGGGTTCCTGATGTAGAAATACGGGTCCCAGAACTTAACACCGCGAACCGTTGTACCATGGAACATGTTCTGTTTAAGGTTCATAGCCACTGGGACAATCCTGTCACTTAACTCAGCAAACAAGGGACTGAACCGTAGTAAGAAAGGTTCATGACAAGTGGTGCCTTCCGGGCAGAACACTAGGTCCCCTTCTGGAGTAACTCTTTGATACGGGCAGCATCCACTTCACGGTCACGAGTGAGGGCAATTGCGGGAGTTGGTGACATGAATCTCGAGAGTTTGGTAACACTGTAAGTATTGAATATGTGTGATGACTCGTCACATGTTCGAATATGTGTGATGACTTGTCACATGTTTACTTCTATAACTTTTTTTTCCGTAAGCATAATATTGGTAGCTACAGCTCAGTTGAGTCCATGCTTTTTTATCTTTTGATCAAGCCCATCTTATATTTCTATTTGATGACTCGTCACATGTTTACTTGTATAAATTTTTTTCCTAAGTTAAGTTCAGAAACTATTGTTTCGCTATTCAATATTTCGTTTCCTGCATTGAAATTAAACATTTTAGTTTTAACACTAATTCAACTCTCATGTGATGCTACATCACTATCCTCATCTCCTTTAGTTCTTCTCAACACACAAATCAGTTGATTTTACAAACAATTAATTCTAACTTACTGTATTTTTGTGAGTTGACCTACGACTAAAAAAGTCAAATGTTGAATCCACATCATTGAATATATGTCATCTACTCATCTACCTCCGGGTTCAGAAAATCACATAAATTTTGATATATCCATAGAAAATACTGTTAACTACGTAAAACTTGCAAAGAAAGTAAAAAAGTTTGACTTTTTAAGACTAAAAAGAAACATTTTGTTTGTTGGCAACTGTCATGAGCATAGCAAAATAATGGTTAAAACAAAAAACAAACCAGAGTTTTACAATGGCTATGACTTGCACTTGGACGCAAACCGTTTTGTGTTACTTACAGTGTTAGCAAACTCTCGAGATTCATGTCACCAATTCTCGCAATTGCCCTCACTCGTGAACGTGAAGCGGATGCTGCCCGTATCAAAGAGTTACTCCAGAAAGGGGACCTAGTGGTCTGCCCAGAAGGCACCACTTGTCGTGAACCTTTCTTACTACGGTTCAGTCCCTTGTTTGCTGAGTTAAGTGACAGGATTGTCCCAGTGGCTATGAACCTTAAACAGAACATGTTCCATGGTACAACGGTTCGCGGTGTTAAGTTTTGGGACCCGTATTTCTACTTCATGAACCCGAGTCCAACATATCAGATCACGTTCCTTGAGCGTTTGCCCAAGCAACAGAAACTTTAACCAGTAGATTTGAGATCACTTATGGATTAAGGCTTATAGTTGAATTTACTGTGGATTTTTGTTTAGAAGAACCAGGTACTTTCAATTAATGAATGGTTTCATATTAGGTTGAATCTTGTTGACTAATTATTAATTTTATTAGCAAGTAGCTGGGTTTAATTGTGAGAATTTAGTTGCGATTTATGAACAATTTTTGTTTGGGTTTTCACAAGATACATATATTGATACCAGAATATAGCAAAACTTGAGTTCTTTGTTTGATTATACCTATTAAAGATGTGTAAGTTTGTAAATTGTTATAAAATGCTCTGCAAATGTGGACTGCAGAGGCTAGCAGTTAAAGACTTTTTATGTAATATGCTATAAAGATTTTGAAGGTATGATGTTAGGACAAAAGTATGAAATTTAATTTTTTTTATGGTTTAGTAAAAAAAAGGGTAAAATGGTCATTTTCTAATCTATTTCTAAGGAAATCGAGTTTGGATTTAGGGTTGGGTTGGGTTGCGGGTCAAAATGGGTTCGGGTTAAAACGGGTCCGGGTCAGAATGGGTCAAATAAAAAAGGGTTGTTTTGGTTCGGGTCGGGATGGGTTCGGGTCAAAACGGGTTCGGGTTGGAACGGGTCCGGGTTGAAATGGGTTTCGGGTCGGGTTGTACTGTACTGTTTTGGATACCTCATTTTGACCTTCTCAAATCATCCGAGATATACGATTTGAGTTTTGATTTGAAGTCATCAGACTTGAGCTTAGATCCCATTAATATTATGATTTTTAATAAATGTATGCGTCTTAAACTTGGTGACATGTTTTAATTATGTGTTTAGTTTTTGTTATATCGTTTCCTGATTTTTTTTCTTTTTATTAGAATCACCAGAAAGAATATTGTATATTTTGGTCAGTTTGAACCTCTAATGATGAGTTAAAAAGTAATTACTTATTGAGATACCCATATACGCAAGTCATGATGCCACAAAAGTGACTTAGCTCGTTCATTATATGCTTTCCCTTTTAATATTTTTCTAACCTCTTCTTCATTTTATTGTAGTTCAGAAACACTGTTACTCCCAAAACCATAGCCACAGTCCACTTGATTGAGTTAGCTGTATCTTCTCAAATCTTCAGCTTTAAATTCATTCAACAACCCATATAAGGTAGGAAAATTTCATTTTGTTTCATTAATTGTTAATATATTTTTACCTCTAGTTAATTTCATTCATGTATTAATTGATTATATGCTGTTAATTGTAGTTAAAAATTGAAGAATTATAATTTCGTCAACTCTTCATTCTATCACCAATTTAAAGGTACGGAAATTCTATTCATATTCCATTTGTTGTTATATATATTGATTATATGCATATACATCTAGATCTAGATAACCTTTAGAGTATACCCGTCCGAAATTTATCTAATAGAGATAAATTTCGGATTGTCCCCATTTTGGGACTGCTTTTTGAATATTCTATCTCATTAGGATCTGTATATGTTTTAACGGGTTGGCTGTTTAAGAAAAAATCGGTAGCATTTCGCCTTAGCTCCTTCGAGTTTGCGGGTTATACGCATACTTGGGGAGTTAAGGCGAAATGCTGTCGATTTTTTCTTAAATAGTCAACTTGTTAAAATATATACATATGAGATAGAATATTCAAAAAGTGGGTTAGGATCCACCGCCTTAGAACACTAGTTTACACCATATATGTGTGTGTGTATATATGCAATTATATGATTTATTTGTTTATTTTTAATTTGCAGATGGATCGTACTTACTGGATGTACCATAGCACACGTACAAGCTCGACATATACAGATGGAGTTCGAAATTTTCTTAGGGTTGCTGAAACACATCGGTTGAATAGTGGAAGTGGATTGATTTGTTGCCCTTGTACAATTTGTAAAAATTTCCAAAGATTTAATGATATCAAAGACATACAGTTTCATTTAATTACACGTGGTTTTATGCCTAGATACACATGTTGGTCAATGCATGGGGAATCACTTACCAACACTAGCACAACGTCAATCAATCTAGATGATGATAATAGGGAGAACAATGATTCAAATATTGATGACGATAATGACCATTTTAATGACCCAAATGACAACTTAAATGAAATGTTTCATGATTTAGAGACTAATATTGGTGCGGATGATCAAGAAAAATTACAACAACTCTTTGAAGAAGAAGGAAAACCGTTGTATCCCGGTTGTGAAAAATTTTCGAAACTTAATGCTGTGTTGAAGTTGTTTCATTTAAAGTCAAAAAACGGATGGAGTGATAAAAGTTTCACAAATTTATTAGTGCTTTTGCACGACATGCTTCCCGAAGGTAATGAGTTACCGCTTTCGACATACCGAGCAAAAAAGTTGATGTGTCCTATGGGATTAGAAATTGAAAGAATACATGCATGTCCAAATGATTGTATGTTATATAGAAATGAGTTCGAGAATGAACATAAATGTTTTAGATGTAATGCATCAAGGTATAAACGTAAAAAAGAAACCGATGAAGTTGATGATGATGTGACAAAAAATGGGCCACCGGCTAAAATGTTGTGGTATTTTCCCATCATACCGAGATTGAAACGTCTGTTTTCAAACGAAAAAGAGGCAAAACTATTACGTTGGCATTCAGATGAGCGTGTAAATGATGGAAAATTAAGACACGTGGCAGATTCACCTCAGTGGAGAAACATTGATAACATGTATCCAGAATTTGGAGAAGAGATTAGAAACATACGGTTTGGACTTAGTTCAGACGGAATCAATCCTTTCGGCAGCATGAGTAGTCTCCGTAGTACTTGGCCGGTTCTTTTATGTATCTACAATCTTCCACCGTGGTTAGCCATGAAACGAAAATACATTATGATGTCTTTGTTGATTCAGGGTCCGAAACAACCTGGTAATGATATTGATGTTTATTTGTCTCCTTTAATTGAAGACTTAAAAACTCTATGGAGTTCAGGTGTAGATATGTATGATGCTTACAAGAAAGAACAATTTAAATTACGGGCCATGATTTTTTGCACCATAAGTGATTTTCCTGCGTACGGTAACTTGTCAGGGTACAAGACGAAAGGTAAGAAAGCATGTCCTGTTTGTGAAGATGAGACAAGTTCAATATATTTAAAAAATTGCAAAAAAACTGTATACATGGGACATCGAAGATTCCTTCCAGATGGTCACATTTATCGAGAGAAAAAGGAAGAGTTTGATGGTAGTACCGAGCTCCGAAAGATAAGGAAACGATTTGATGCATTTTCAAGAGTTAAAAATTTAAAAACTGTGTTGGGAAAAAAAACTGTGTTGGGAAAAAGAACTCGCGTTGAGAAAGGTGTTATTTGGAAAAAGAAGTCAATCTTTTGGGAATTACCTTACTGGAAACATTTAGATGTTAGACATTGCCTAGATGTTATGCATATCGAAAAAAACGTATGTGATAGCTTGTTGGGCTTATTGTTAAATATTCCCGGTAAAACCAAAGATGGGATAAATGTCCGTAAAGACATGGTAAATATGGGAATACGTAAAGAGCTTGCCCCTGTTGAGAGAGACAACCGTATTTTTCTGCCACCTGCATGTTATACTATGTCAAGAGAAGAAAAAACAAAGTTTTGCAAATGTTTACATGATATTAAGGTACCATCAACTTATTCTGCAAACATTAAAAGTTTAGTGTCAATGAAAGACTGTAAACTTCTTGGTATGAAGTCTCATGATTGTCATGTTTTAATGACACATATGATTCCTATTGCAGTTCGTGGAGTGTTACCAGAGAACATCCGACATACAATCACAAAACTTTGTTTGTTTTTTAACACGATTCACTCGAAAGTTATTGATCCCGAGTCACTGGATACATGGCAAAAAGAAGTTATCATCACGCTCTGTGAACTAGAGATGTACTTTCCACCGTCTTTTTTTGATGTTATGGTTCACCTAGTATCCCATATAGTAGGGGAAATTAAGGCTTGTGGCCCTGTGTTTCTACGTTACATGTACCCCTTTGAAAGATATATGGGTTTTTTAAAAGGTTATGTAAGAAATCCTAACCGACCTGAGGGTAGTATTGTTGAGGGATATGCTTCCGAGGAAGTGCTTGAATTTTGTACAGGTTATTTGGAAGGTGTGGATAGTATTGGTGTACCTCAATCTCGTCACTCGGGTAAACTTGATGGGGTTGGAGGTGTTGGTATGAAAAACATCATCCCAAGTCGTGACACTTTACAAATTGCACATTTATTAGTCCTAAAACACATGACTTGTCTTGCTCCATTTGTTGAAGAACACATGAACATTTTACGGGCGACATACCAGGGTAAGGATAATATGTGGTATATAATAAAGCATAATAAGGAGTTTTCTAGTTGGATGAAAACTAAGGTAACAACAACTAAGGTTGACAGAATTGTGGAAAAGTTAGGGCAAGGTCCAGATTTTAAAGTTAAATCTTACCAAGGGTACGACATTAATGGTTACACGTTTTATACTAAAGATCAAGATGCAAAAAGTACAATGCAGAACAGTGGAGTTACAATAATAGCATCAACGGCTGAATTTGATAGGATGAATCATGATACAATGATAAGAATTGCTAAAGATTCTTATTACGGTGTCATACAAGAAATTTGGGAATTAGATTATTATGATTTCACTCAAACTGTGTTTAGATGTAAATGGGTGAATAATCGTACAGGTGTCAAAGTTGATAAATACGGTTTTACTCTTGTAGACCTTAAAAGTGATGGCTATGCATCTGAACCATTTGTTCTCGCAAAACATGTCAGACAAGTGTTTTTTGTCAATGACCCGAGCAACCCAAGATACCACATCGTCTTGCAAGGTAAACGACGTATTATTGGTGTCGACAATGTCGCTAATGAGGAAGAATATGACCAGTTTGATGATCTACCACCATTTTCAGTCGGTATTCAACCAGGTAATTACAGGATTGAAGGCACCACATACTTACGATCTGACCACACGGAAGGGACGTATTGCTGATAAACCACATCAAACTAAATGATCAAGGTTTGAGATTATATATACACACACACATTTTGTATTATTTTTTTTAATTGTAGTCTATTAATACAATTTTTTTTTTTGTACAGGATAGACAATGATGAAGATAAGCCATGTGATAGATGATCTCATTTTTATTGAACTTTTTCTAGTGGAAACTTAGTAAAAGATTGTTATTTTGTGTCTAATTTTTTTAATTATCACTAGATTTTTTACTGGTTTTTTCTTGTGGTAAAGTTGTATAGTCAAATAATTTTTCTTTCGCATCTTAATTAATGGTTATTGTTTGACTGGAAGTACTACATGATATTACTCAACTAGATGATTCAGCCTGCACGTTGCTGCCGAACCTAGGCGGAATTTGATAGGTATTCGTTCAGTTTGTCATAGTATAGTAACGGCACTTGCTATAGCAAACTAAAACATAAAAATAAAGTCTTAATAGTACTCACACTTGGCATAACAAATAAAAAAGACATCCTAATTATTTTTAATATTTATACTTGTTTATAATAAAACTCAACAATTTAATAAAGAAAACCGTTACGTCGCAAGGAACTAGATTTCGCCACCATAAATTTTGGCTGGGAATTTGCGCATGGATCAAACATTGTTGACCAACTTTTTAAAAGTTATTATATTAAAATTATAATATTTATTCAAAACAAACTTATTCTAATTAACAATGACCCACATTTGACCAATTTGACAACGTCACGAACATCTTTACACACACTTCAATGATCCGCGAACAATATTATTATAACTTGACCGGACATTGAACTGGTGGCATTATTGGTGCGCTGGTCAAAGTGGTCTAACCGGATTTAGTAACCACATAAATGTATATAGAGTTAAAATATAGAAATGCAAAAAAATCAATTAGATAACAAATAATTAAATGTATTTTTTTAATAATGTTGGCACTCATGTAAATTGCAATCATTAAACCCCAATTTCAGGTATAAGACTATGGGGTGTGGGGCGTTGGTTGGGGCGAGGGTTGCAAAGCAATGTTGGCTAAACCACACCGGGTCAGCAGCGTTGGCTATGGCGTTGCCTCGCTGGCGTGGGTTTGAAGCCTGGCGTGGAACGGGGGGGGGGGGGAGGTGAGGTGGCTGGTGAGAGATGACCGTTTAGGCTAGCCGTTGCCAAACGGCTACTTTGTTTAAAAAAATATTTCTTTTTTAACATTATAAATCCTCACCCATTTTTTTTTACCATTTTACCACTACTCGTAATCAAGAGCTTGATCGTAATTTGGATGATTTTGATGAGTCTCCTTCCCGCCCACCAGGTAGAGACACATCAAAAAAGCGGATTCAAAGAGGGAGATCGGGTTCGGCCTCAGGTAAAGGGTTTTACACCGACCTGTTGGAAGAAATTGGGACGAAAATCGACACATTCAATTTCATCCAACAACAAAGGATCGAGATGGAAAAAAATATCCAAGTGTCGTACTATAAAAAAAATATCTCTAAAAGAAAAATGCGAAGATATGAAATTTCTTGTCATGCCCATCAATCACCGTACCGGCCCATAATTGGAATTGACATGCAAATGAAACAAGAAATCTTGAAAAAATATGACATTAGGGTTGTAAACGAACTGAAGTTCAGCGAACAGTTCGTGAACCATTTGGCGGGAAGTTCATTTATGTTCGTCTGTTTAATAAACGAACAAATATGAACAAGAAATTTCATTCGATTAGTTAAATGAACGAACATGAATAGAGGTCTCAATCGTTCTATTGTGTTCGTGAACGTTCGGTAAGGTGTTCGTGAACATTCGTTCATTCGTTCTCTGGCCATCCACCTTTAGCATTTGTCGCGTTCGCCAAATTTATTTGTGTTCTTGTGTGTTCGTGAACCGTTCGTTAACATGCATAATTCCTTAATGAACGAACATGAACATAAAATGTCGTTTGGTAAGTGTTCATGAACCGTTCATGAACACATTTATTTCCTTAACGAACAAACACGAACAAGGCCTTGTTCGTGTTCGTTCTGTTCGTTTACAACCCTATATGACATGGATAAATCATGAAGTTTTTAATCTTTTTTTTTTGTTTTAAGTAGCTTTTTTTATTTCATGTAGTTTTTTTTAATTTTATTTGTAGTTTTTGAAAAAAAAATATACAATCTTCTATTTTAGTTAGTGTGTTAATTTAATTAATGGAATTTTAAATAGTTAAAAAAATCAAAATCTACATGGCTGGGCACGCCAGCCGAAACCACGCCACCTCACACCCCTTCTTTTGAAGAATTACCTTATGGACCCCACACACCACGTGTCAAGCAATGCCCCAACCCAAGCCGCCCACACCCTGCGTTCTAATGTTTGAAATGGTTATAATCAATGTTTTCATGACCGGACCGGATAGTGAACCGGTCGGTTTACCGGTTCACTGGTCGAACCGGTTGGATTGGTCGGACCGGATTCAAGAATCGGATGATATCATAAATAATTTAATCTTCAAAAAATATAGAAAATATACCAAAATTGTTTCTCAAACATTAAACATAAATAGACAACATCATATATAAAAGCCAATACAATACACAAAGTTCTTTTAAAGTATACCTTTTTTTGTTATTCAGTATATAAAATTACATTTCTTCCACCCGTGAATACACAGGGTTTTTTTTTAAATATAATTTTTTATTGTTTGGTATACAAAATTATATTTATTCAAACTGCACAATAAATGAGGTTTTTAAAGATATAACTTTTTATTATTTAATATACAAACTTATATTTACTTAACACATGTAATAAATGAGGTTTTTAAAAGTATATTGTTTTTTATTTAGTATATAAAATTACATTTATTCAACTCGTGTAATACACGGGGTTCCAACCTAGTATGTGTATATACTGTACGTGGGGTATGTTTGGCATGGAGCTTTTAGGAGCTTTTAGAAGCTTCAAGCTTTAAGCTTTTATGAAAAAGCTCCTACTTAATAAAAAGTCTTGTTTGGTTGAAGGAGCTTTAAGCTTTTAGGTTAGGAGCTTGAAGCTTTTGGTTGAACGCTACTACTAGTAGCGTTTAGAAGGAGCTACAAGCTTTTAGGGAAAAATGACTATTTTAACCTCTCAAAATAAGAAACTTTTTAATGCACCAACTTTCTAAATTTTTAGTTATGTCCATTTTGGTAATTTTATACATTTTATTAAAAGCTCCAACTACTCTACCAAACACCAAATATATCTAAAAAGCTACAGCTACTAGCTACCAGCTACAGCTAACAGCTTTCAGCCACCAGCTAACAGCTTGCAGCTTTCAGCTACCAGCCACCAGCTATTTTTGCCAAACATACCCGTGATAGTAATTGTTAATTACTTAGGGTTTTTTTATATAGGTTCTAAAAATAAAAAAAATACAAATCTAATGTTTTAAATAAACTAAAAAGAATAAAAAAGGAAGTGAAAAGCCATATGGGGAACCGGAGACAGCTGTTATATGGGAATTGGGAAACCAAATTTATTAACTTTCTTAAATTATGAAGGCTACAAGCACACAGAGATTAGGTGACTTTAAAATTGGTAAAGCAAATATGGAGGAAACCCTAACGCCAATCTCTCCATCTCTCTTTGCATTCGCCGTTTCGTTGGCACTCACCACTACCGCTCCACCTCCCGCACCGTTCTATTCCGCCACTAATCATGATTATCTCATTCATCTCCCCGTTTCCACTATACCGATTCCTAGAATGGCTCTACTCTGGTGGCGACGCAAGCCGGTTTGACTGAGCTTCAGCTGATTATGTGAAGCAATGGCGGCCTCATAATCCATCCTCCACATGAGATTTTTATGTCCTACGTTTCGATTTAGGCTTTTTCAGCACAGATCCGGCGAATTAGAGTATGCATAAGGTATACTGAGTTTGGGTCTCCGACCTCGTCTCCGACGGAGATGGTTTTCCGGCAATTAAAAAAGAAGCCCTAAATGTTTTCTTTCTTTTTTTTGGAAAAAAAATGGGTGAAAAACCGTTTCAGAAAATCAAGATTTTCTCATAAAAAACCCACTCCCGCCACATTATCATAAATTTCTCATAAAATACCCGCTCCCGCCCCATTTACCACAGTCCCACGTTAGTTTTAAACCTAATATTCTTCTCCAAACCGTCCACGTTGTTTTGCCATATTAAAACAGTGAACGAAGGTAGCTTCTTCCCTATTTCCCTCATTTTGATTTGTAAGTATCTTTGCATGTTAAAAGCTTTATAGTCCTGTTTAAATTGATGATTTGCATTTTCAACAAGTTTAATGTTTCTTATTGTTACCTTGTGAATCATGATTTATTTGACTAGTTGTTATATATATTTGTTACCTTTTTGTTGATTTTGCAATTTTGATTGCTGAAATTAAGGCGTGGATTCAATTCTTAGATTTTGTATTACACACTTTTGATTTGATGATTTTAAATTTGTGATCTTAGGAAAGTGGCCTCTAAAGTTTACTGGAAATTGCAAATTCACCATTCTAATTGGATTTATGAATTTCAAATGCAAGATATAGCTTTTCATTTTGTTTCTTTTGTGTTATATCCATATGCTTTCAAATAAATCAAATATTAGGTAACTAATCTAATTAACATAATTACACCTGTAATCAAGATGTTGATAGCATTTATGTCTTCTTAGAAACCGTTATTTGTTCTGCAATATCACTTTCTGAAGTTACGGTGACCTTTGAGTTCATAGTTTATGTTTAAACTGATGCTTGGTTGTTGACTAGGGCAAATATGTATATTGGTTTTGTAAATATGTATGTATATGTATCTAATTAAATAACTTAGTTATTTCTTTTGCTTAATTGTAATCTATAGCTATGTCGAAAAGAGGCAAACGTGGTGTTGCTTCTTTTCAAAAGAATTATAAAGAGGAGGATTATAAGGTAGATTTTGACAAAAATAATCGCCCGGTGGGTGCAATGAGTTCTCCATTTATGTCATGGTTTGGGCTGAAAGTTAGACAAACGTTTCCATATCATATTGATACGAAGGATTTTGAAAGAAACCGGTGGGAAGAATTATGGTTGGATACCAAGGTATGGTTTTTTATTTTTTTTACACATTATCATAAGATGAAATATTTGTTTAGTATTATGTTTAACCTTTTGTTTTGTAAATTTTTAGAGGTTATGGAATATTCAAACTGATGGGGCAAAAAAGTTTATGCTTAAAAAAGCAAAGAAGCTTTGTACAAAATTCAGAAGCAGGCTTGTTATCAACTATGTTAATAAAGGAAAAAGGCCTTTTGAGAAATATGCATATCTCGATCCTGCGCATTGGGATGAATTCGTTCAGAAAAAGACAAGCAAAGAATTTTTGGTATGTATGAATTAATTATTATATTATTGTTATTATTATTATTATTGTTATTGTTATTATTATTATTATTATTATTATTATTATTATTATTATTACGTTTGCAAGTATTAATTGTATTTTGTTGATTTGTGTGAAGGATATAAGCGAGAAGGCCAAAGCAAGTGCAAACGCGAACACAAACTTCTCCCGACTAGGACGAACTGGGTTTGCGGGATTGGATGCTAAAACCGATATCATATGGCCTCTACTTGAAGCAAAGTATCCATATCTTAAAACTATACAAGATAAACGTGCCAAAGCGTGGATAATGAGTAAAAAAATAAAAAACCCAGAAACTAACTCGTATGAACTTGCACCAGATTCGCATGAAACAATCGAACGTTTGGTAAGTAAATGTGTTTGATTATTTTTTTTAAAGTTGTATATATCTGAAACGGATGATTTAACAATATCTTTCTATAGGTCCGCACCGAGAGAGAGATGATAGAAGATGGTAGTTATTTTGCCGGAAAGGATGACCCGATTGTTAGAGTTATGGGACGTGAACACGGCGGAAGAACACGGGCAGTCTCCGAGCTTATAGGTAATGTCAAACACACACACACACATATATATATATATATATATTTGAGTTTTTTTCATCTATTGATGCTGATGTAGTTTTGGATTTTGAGTTTATGTAGGTTCAACACAGGTTCATGGAGGATTGTTCAACAATAGTAAAAAGCGAGCAAGAAGGTGCAATAGTTTGGATGCGAACAAGGAGAAAGGCTCGGTATCATGGGTGGACAAGAATTCCGGTGGACCGATCATATCCTATCCACCTATCGAGGTAATATATTTATAGGCTGTTAAAAATGTTATATATTTTTTAAAAAATGCTTTATGGTTTCGCAGAAATTGACACCATGTGAGATGCTTTTTCCATTCCAAGTTAGTGATGAGTTGACGGTGGCTATAGGGCAGATATGGCCAACTTCTGATAGGATTCTACATGGCAAACTAATAAGCGAGGGTTTTGTAAAAGTT
This sequence comes from Helianthus annuus, assembly GCF_002127325.2. Classification (NCBI taxonomy): domain Eukaryota; kingdom Viridiplantae; phylum Streptophyta; class Magnoliopsida; order Asterales; family Asteraceae; genus Helianthus; species Helianthus annuus. Next base: position 181,065,602 of record NC_035443.2, on the reverse strand, counting down.
CAAGTAGATAACGTCATTGAAGGTTGCGAGAAAATGCCTGTTCTTGAAGTAACTAAAACTGTGGACATTAAATGTGTTGGAGACATGCTTCACTGTTTTGTTCAATGGCCAAGGGATGCAGTAAAGGTATATTTGTTTATATATTACATTATACTTTAGTATATTGATGTTTACTCTAATTTTTTTTGTTAAATTATAGATTGTGAACAAGGAAACATCCAGCAGGTCTGTGAGTTTCCTGAGAACGAACCCGAGGCTCGATTCATCAAGCCACACAGGCGCCTCGCCTCAAACACAAGTCGGTGACATCTCGGCGATTTCATGTTATCATCCAGAGGTAGTTTATATTAATTTAGCTTGATTTGTTCACATTCTAGTCATAGTTATCAAAGGCATTAGGCGCACTCGAGGCGCATAGGCCTCGCCTAGGGCCTAGGCGCAAAGCGCAAAAAAAGCGAGGGCCCTAGAAAAAAAGCGCACGTAATTGAAAAAAATAATATAATGTATTATGGGTTGAAAAAGATAATTGATGTATCTTGTAGGTGTATAAAATTAATAGTACTCTCTAAATATATTTGTAGAACTTATATAGTTAGATATTAAAATTATCTAACTAGTTTAAAAAAATAAAACTTTTTAAGATAATCTTTTTGTAAAAATTCTAACATATATAGTTAGAGTAGTTTAAAAAAATAAAACTTTTTTAGATAATTTTTTATAAGAAATTCTAACATATATAGTTGAGTACTTGCTATAATAATTTTGAATATTTGGAAAGGAAAAAGAATTTTGTTAACTATTGACACAGTCTTCTTTCTACATAGTGCCTAGAGTGCCTAGCTTTTTCTGCAAAACACTGTTAACGTAAGCTTTTAAGAAAAATTTCTCCACTCCTTTTCAAAGGTCAAAACTGAGTATCCTTTCTGCAAGTCATAATGCCTTTCATTCTTTCATCTTTTTTTTTTTCTCCTATTCAAATTTTTGTCTTCGTTGAACCATCCACAACCACAAATATGTCCATACGGAAAGTATTGTAGAAGTTCGCCGGAAACTGGGCAGGAATCTGGCCGGAATAGTCTCCGGAAAGTTGTTTTTTGGCTGGAAGCTTACTAGAAGAGCGCCTTTGACGGCACAAGGCGGTATGGTTGCGCCTTGCCTGAAAATTGCGCCTAGGCGCAGCAGGCGAGCGCTTTTGATAACTATGATTCTAACAGTTTTTTTTGTTATTTTAGATTGAGGAAGACCCGTATGAACTACAAATGCCTATTCAACAAAACATTGATCAGATGAGTTTTATGAATATGGTAAAGCATCAGCAACTTGTTTTATATAACAATCCACACACAAATGCGCGTGTACACACACCTCTCTATCTCTATATATATGCAAACATATATAAAAGAGTACTAATCATATTTTTGTTTCTATAATAATCCATAAGTACTAATGTTGTTTTTATAATGCTTTTTAGTTAATGGAAGTGCAAGAACTACCTGAAAAACAAATGGCAAACAGTCATGCTCCTAATATAGATCCAGAATTTATCGATCCTGAAGTAACTACTGCTTTGGAAAGAACAAAGACTAGGCCTCGTGCAATTCAAGATATGGTTGAACTATTATCAAGGTGTGTTGGGGATAACCATAGCATTCAGATTTCTTCACCGGCCAGGATGTATCCCCAAACGGTTCAGGATAGTATTCCATATGTGGAGTTGTTACAACTATTTTCTAATGATTGGCTTGACATCACTGTGATACATTGGTTTGCAATGTAAGTTTTTATTATTGTTTTACATGGTACAGTAACATTTTATAGATACAATTCAGTTTACCAACTTTATCATTTTTTATTGTTCTTGATTTAAGGTATTTTTATGAGTCACATAATTCTCGAAGCGCATTTTTTAATCCGCACCACATCAAAGGTGATTCATGCACGAAAAATTCTGAAGGCGTTCAAGAACATATCATAGATATGTTTATGTTCCATACCGACAAAACATTTTTTCTTGCGCCGTATTTAGCCGAGTAAGTTATGTTCTTCCACCATACATACACACATACATACTTAATTTTTGTATGATTTTTATTTTTTGTAGTAACCATTGGACCCTAATTATCATTTGTCCATCAACTGAGAGAGGCTATATCATTGATTCTATAAGTAGAGAAAAGGACCAGCATAGTTACCTTCTTACGTCTGTCATTGATGAAGCTTTTGGGTTTCCATTTCTTTGGGATATGGTGAATGTATGTTTTCTATTTTATTATCAGTTTATTTTCATGCATTTAAAATTCTTAATTCTTAATTCTTAATTCAAAACAGTGTAAGCAGCAAAAGAATGGTTGGGAATGTGGTTTTATGGTTATCAAAAACATGTACGAGTTTGTCAATACTATTCAACATGACTTTCCCATTAAGGCAAGTGTTTTCTATATATTTATATACTTTGTATATTTGCACTAAATTATATATTTTTCAAATTACATGTTTTCTATTTATTTGTTTTAGCTTTGGAACGAAAAAGGTTGTCTTCCGCAAAAAGAAATTGACAAACTGATCCTAGAATTAACGCCACAGTTTATCAGTAGGGTGTTTCCAACGGGTCAGAGGCATGCGTGACAACAGGTAAAATGTATTTTCACATGTCAAATATAGTAAACAAAGCTAATATAATTAGAAAATGAATAATATTCTCATATATAGTCTTATTGTTAGTACACTGAATATAATTAGAAAACTAATGCTATTATATAAAGTTTTGGGACATCTACTGAGCAAATATCTGAGCAAATATCTCATGTGTTGACTTAACTTGGGAAACATACTGAAAATGCTTAGTTATTATCTTTTAGTTTGGTTGTGTCTTGAATATATTGTTTATTAATATTTTTTTTTTATCTTGATTGATTTTGATTTCAATTTTGTCAGGTGTGGTGATGAAAACTAAGAAGAGAGCAATGCAAAAAAAAGGTAAAAGTTGGAGTTCTACAACTGGATTGGAGTTGAAGTTTTTGTTTTATGTTTGAACTTTTGGTGGCAAATTTGTTTCTTTAGGAGTTAAAGTTTTTTCATTTTGTGTTTGAACATTTGGTAGGAGATCTGTTTCTGTAGGAGTTCCAAGTTTTTTTATTTTGTGTTGAAGTGAGAGTTTGACTATTATCATTTGGTAGCAAAGTATTATGTTTTATGTTTGTTTTGAATCTATCGACTCTTAACCTTTCTTTTGTTATGCTAATATAGAAAATTACCAGTATTGTTATTATTATTATTGTTATTATTATTATTATTATTATTATTATTATTATTATTATTATTATTTATGTACTAGCACTTTTTTGTTATCTATATTTAATGACCCGGTTGTTTTTATTTATTGACGTGGTTTCTTAACAGCGCTAAAAGAGAGCCTCATTTTTGACTCCCTATTTGAAGTGGTTTTGGACACGGTTATTTCTATTTACTGACGCTATTATTTCTTTTTAAAGACGCGTTTTCTTAACCGTGCTAAAAGATAGCCTTATTTTTTGACTCCCTATTTGTTGGGGCGGTCCATAAACCATGTCAAAAAACGATTTTAAACGCCCCAATAAACCATTTATGTACTAGTGAATATCGAGCATAATATCACACTATGGCGAAAAATATAACACATGTCGAGGAAGAAAAGACACAATGAGTCACTAAAACGACACAATGATGCAAATATTGAAAAGACACAATTATAATAAATAAAAAATTCTAAAATTTACAACCTACAAATGCAAAAGTGTAAACCTAAACTCTCACATCGTAGAGTTTGATGAGACGATTCTAATACCGCTTGAATGGTGTCAATCAGAGTCCGTTTGATATCCTTTATACGACTTCTTATTATTAAAAGCTTTTATATATTAAAATAAAGTATATTACTGTATGATTGGTGAAATTAGACTTAAATTAAAAAAGTGAGACATGTGACATGGTTTGAGAGTTTGAGTAAATCAACTGCTAATAGATTGCCAGGATTAAAATAGATTGAAGAATGAAAATGATAATGGGTTTAGGTGAGTGTGCCATGTAATTTAAGTTTACCCGATATATGAAGAAAACTAATAAAAAATAAATGTAACTAGGTCTGCGATGTTGAAGCTGTCATTGGTGTAGACTTTGCATATCTTGTCAAATGTCAACAGGTAATAACAGGAAGTAAAAAGATGCATAAATAATTTATATAATTAGAAAGTACTGGAAATAATTTATATATAACTTTTATTTTCTCACACTATTTAATTAGAAAATATTGTGCAAAAGGTAATTCTTTCTCTTAGCACCTGGGTATGGTGGGGTTTGAGTTGAAGGCATGAGTTGATACGTGGAGTTGGAGCTCACTTACCGGTGAGTGACGTGTCCGTAGGGTATGACGGGGCTTTGGTTGGGGCGTGGCTTGGCAGTTTATTAAAAAAAATTACAAACACCCGCTATGACATGGCCAAGAAAGCGAATAGGAGGCCGCCACATCGGACCGCTAGCCCGCCCCACGCCCGGCTTCAAACCCAAGCCCCAAGGGTCATGCCCCAACCCAAGCCCACCCAGGGTGGTGGCTTGGGCGTTTTCCCCCAACCCATGCCCCAACCTAGGGGTGTTCAGAATTCGAAAAATTCGAAATTCGTTTAAATTCGATTTGAATATCAAGAATTCATTTCGATTAAAAGAATTCGAATTCGATTCAATTCGAGTCAAGTAAATCGAATACGAATCGAATACGAATTTATAATTTCAAATTCGATTCGAAATTCGAATAAAAATTATACATTTTATTTATTATTTTTATATAATGCATATATAACTTTTATTAAGTTATACTATAAATTATTTTCAAACTTTTTCCAAGTATTAAAATTACCCATTACCAAATCCATTACATGGCCCATAACTAAAACCTCAGTAGCAAATCTATAAGAAGGAATTGCAAGTTTTGTCCTTTATCTTTAGGCCTCTTTGCAGGCGGTGTCCTTTATGTTTAAATTTGACGAGTTTTGTCCTTTATGTTTAAAAATCAAGCACGTTTTACCCTTTGGGCCTAACCCAGTCTGTTTTCCCAGTTAAATCTGATGCACATTAGGGTAATTTTGTCATTTCACCCTTTTAAAACCCACCACCATCGTCATCTCCCCACCTCAGCCAATTTTTTACAAACCACCACTCACGCCACCACATAAAACCACCTCTGCCACTACCATCTAGAACCAGCCATCACCAACTTGCCGCCCATGTTGTTTTGAGATCTTATTGATCCTCCAGATCTGTGCCAAAAGCTTCGTTATTTGGTTTCCACTTTGAATGATATGAATCTGCATAACAAACTGAACTTTATTCATACACTTCACAAACTGAATCGTTGTTTTAATGGAAAGTTGTGTATTTCGGTATCAAATTAAAATCAAATTAGCGATTTAGGGGTTGTTGTCTGTTGGTTGATATTTATACAAACCCTAACCCATTCCCTAATAATTTACCTCACTTGAGATTGCCTGTTTACGCGTTTGCACTCTCACCGGAACACTAAGACGTCGCCGGAAAACCTGAAAACACGTCGGATCTTTTTATAACGTGACTGGTAAGCACTCTTGCACATCCTTTGATTCGGTTTTCATTGGGGAATAAAACTCCTACAGTAATTTTTGTAAACGATGTTCAATATTGATGCATTTTGGTGTTCAAAGATCTAGGGTTTCAGGTGGGTTATGAAAGAAGAAGATGATGTTCGCTGATGTTGCTATAATTTTTATAGCAAAGGGTGAAATGACAAAATTACCCTCATGTGCATCAAACTGAACTGGGAAAACAGACTGGGTTAGGCACAAAGGGTAAAACGTGCTTGATTTTTAAACATAAAGGACAAAACTCGTCAAATTTAAACATAAAGGACACCGCCTGTAAAGAGGCATAAAGATAAAGAACAAAACTTGCAATTCACTCAAATCTATAAATAGATTTATACCCTAAAAATATTAACTTGTAAGGTGGAGTGGTTATTCCCGACTTCTCGTTTTGAATTTTAGACTTATGGTACTTTATTTGCAACTTTTTAATGTGATATCGTGCTTTATGGCTGCTTTAAAATTTATGTTTCGTTTTAATAGTTTTTTACGTGGTTTTAAAGGATCTGAATTAAATCGAATTTATTCGAATTCGATTCGAATTCGAATTTTTAATCGAATACGAATTGGGTTTTTTATTCGAATATGAAATCGAATCGAATTCGGTAATTTTTAATCGAATTCGAATCGAATACGAATTCAAGGGAAAATAAAAATTATTCGAATAAGTAGATTCGAATAATTCGAAAATTCGATATTCGATTCGATGAACACCCCTGCGGCCCAACCTAAGCCCCATACCCCACAGTCTTACGTACTTGACACAGTAGATTTATATGGCATGTTTATTAATATTTATCAGTCTTAGGGGCTGTTTGGCTAAGCTTATTTTAGTGACTTATTTACTTATTTACTTTTTTGAAAAGTTAAAAGGTGTTTGGGTTAGCTTATTATGTGAGAGAAATAAGTAAATAAGTCATTCCATTATGACTTATTTGCTTTTCAAATAAGCAAATAAGTAAATAAGTCATTCCAATAAGCTTAGCCAAACAGCCCCTAAAAACGTTAACTTTTGCATAATGTTTTTGTTTAGGCCCAAACGGCGAGTTACAAGTGTTCTTGGGGGGGCTTGTAGAAGCGGAAGATGTGCAAAGGTATGTGGAAGAACACCCGATCGGGGACCCTGAGATTACGCCTTCGCATCCTGACTGGGACCATTATTGCAAGATTATTTGTTGTATTAACAAGAAAAGATTTGGTGTTCCATCACCAAAAAAACTAATCTGATTCATTCAGACCAAGAACAAGAAAGGTGTTTCTTCAACAAATTGTTAATTTGGCTCAGAATTTTGGTTTTATAATTCAGACATGGAAACTTATGCTTCTGGCTGGGTTGTATCAGTGACAAAAAAAAAAGATGATTCTAAGTGAATATAATGGATATATAATGGATGATTTAGAGCTTATATAGAAAAAAAGAATACTTTACAAGATTAATCTAGAGGTGTAAACAGTCGGGCTGCTCACGAGCTACTTGAGACCGGTTTGCTTAAAGCTTAAATCAATCCTAGCTTACAAGAGCTCGAGCGTACATGCCTGAACCTCACTTATCAAGGCGATGTATCAGCCTTTAATGAATAATTAGTTATTATAATTATAATATAAGTAAACAATTTATATACTACGGAAAAAATGTTTTCATAACTAATGATTAGTTTATTTTGTCACAATTGGGTAAAATAAAATAAAACTAATAATACTAAAATATGATTTAATTACTCTTTCCTAATTTATAAAACATTTTTTATTTAGCTCATAGAATGATTCGAGCGGAAAAAATTGATGAGTTGAAATATGACGATGGCACATCTCTAACTTTGTATTCATTTATTAGGTAAATAAAATAAAGAGTTAATTGTTATTTTTGTCCCTAAGGTTTGACTCAAAATGCTACTTTAGTTCAAATCGTTTTTTTTCTCCATTTTAGTCAAAATAGTTTTTTTTTCTACCATTTTAGTCCTTGACTTTTGTCATTTTCATCAAACTCACTAACTCCATTAAAAAATAGTCAGATAACTTAGGGGCATTTTGGTCAGACCACTTTTTTTTGCAGGTGTGATGGTATGGGGATGGTGGTGTGTCGATTTACAGTAAAAATGATGGCGGTGGTTGATAGTGTATGATGACGGCGGTGGTGTTGGTTGATGACGTGGGTGGCAGAAAAGTGGCCGGTTGTGGTGGAAATGGTGGGTGGTTGATGACGGTGGTGGTGGAAAAGTGGTCGGTGGCGGTGGTGGTGGAAAAGTGGTAGTAATGAAGCAATTTATGTGCTTCATTACTATTATTATTAGTATTATTATTACTATTACTATTACTATTACTATGTGGCACGAAGGCTATGAAGGTTATGGGTTGGGTTAGTTCGTGCCAGATTTTCGTATTTAGCCCGCTTCAAGTAAGTTATATCAGAATGTAACCATGTATTTAATAGTTATCAAGCACGTATAAGTTATGAGTACAAATATTTCGAGTATTGATTGTGCGTATGCATTCAAGATTGATAACGTATAACCCAAGTATTGTAACACGGATAAGTATGTATAAAAATAGTATTTCATTATGATCAGAGTCTCGGATACAAGATTGAAAATAAAATAAAATACGAACACGGTAAGATTACGGTTTCCAAAAATAGGAAGTAGGATCTCATCATTCTAGTTCAGGAAAGTACAAAAATGCAAAGCGTTACAATAGTGACGGTGCAAGCAGGTGATGGGGATGATAGAAGGTTGTGATGGGGTGGGTGGTGGGAGGAGGTGGTGGTAGTGGATGAAAATGGCAAAAAATGATAAAATTCAGAGACTAAAATGGCAAAAAAAAAAAAAAAAACTATTTGTACTAAAATGATAGAAAAAAATTATTTAAACCAAAGTAGTATTTTGAGTCAAACCTTAGGGACTAAAATAGCAATTTACTTTAAAATAAAATGGGTAGATTTATTTTAGGTTTTATTTCATTCCTTATAAGTATTTGACCTTTTAAAATGATTTTGTTTTCCTTCTCAACTTGCAATAGGATAGTTACATTTGTTTTATGTTTTTCCTTTCTTAGCTGATATTAGAGGGGAAGTGGAAATTTGAGTTTAAGGCCAAAGGTCTTGTAACATTCCGTATTTTCATTCTTTTCATTTATCATGTAATTCGTATTTTCGTTTCAGTCTCTTTAATTCAAGACTTGATCATATAATGGAAATCGTATTTTATACTATTTTTACCCAATTATACTTGCACAATACGTAAACATCACAAATACACGTTTTTATCCAAAACCGAGCCATACATCAAGTTTATAATTTCTTCGGAATGTTAATCATGCACGTTTTATTATTACACACACTTGCATACACCTTAAAACATCCAAACCATGCTTAACATTGAGTTTGTAGCAAAGAAATAACAAACCAAACAACTTAAGGGTCTGAAATGCAATTTTTGAGACATTGCCCGGTCCTTGCAGACCGTATTGCCGAACCCTTGCGGTACGCAAGGGGTGTGTGGACAGTGAGTTCGCCCAACTCCGTTTTCTTTGATTTTTCCCTCCTTTCAACCCCTAACCACCTCATTAAACACCAAACCACTTAACTCACTTATAAATTGTTGGAATATGAGTTTGTTATACTTGTAAGTTTAAACAATTAAGAACAAATAGTTTGTAAATTGTAATGCAAATAAGATAAACCAACAAGCAGGAAGTTATATCAAAACTATTTTCGATTGAAAATTCAAATGATTTCAATTACAGTATAATGATTTTACAACCCCCCCCCCCCTCAACAGATCACTAACTTTGTTGTTCGTATAAAAGGAATTTTTGTTTACCCACTTAAGTTCACATATTAGACAAGAAAATCTTTCAAACTGTTGAGTAAGGATTTCTTCCTTAACATGTGTGAAAGTCTCATATCATTGGTTAAGAATTTCTCGAGTGTTCTCGATGACATCTTCCGTCCCACCAAATTGTTGTCTTTAAAGTTGTAGTGGTTGCCTCACTTGAATAACCACAAAGTGTCACTTGAGTTACCTAGAGGTATAACCCCAAGTTTTCGTTATAATGCATACTTATCATTCATGTAACTTGAAATGAAGGATTCTTTAGAATTCCTTCATAACAATTTCATCTAGTTTCAAGGCTAAGTAGCTGATGAAACAATGGTTAACCGGGCAGGGTTAACACACTGGTCTCGTCAAGAAGGGTTAATCCCTTCCTCTCGGAGATCGCTGGCTGAGTCACCGGTGGATGATCCCCTGCACAAGGAAACAAGCCGTGACTCGTAACAAGGAGGATGGGGTGGGGGGTGCTCCTTGTTACCACTCTCCGGCGTGAGAATCAGTAGTTTGCTTGGGAAGCAAAGTAAGATAGTAGTAGTAGTGAGAGAGTTGTGAAGAGATACCTCAAACCTGGTTTGGGGTCGGTATTTATAGCCGAGGAGTGAAGGAGGAGATTGATGGATGGGCTGACGACGAGCTGCACCGTTGCAGGTGTGTCAGTCTCGCCGGCCGTGGGGGTTACGCCACGTCAGCCCATTGCTTTAATAGCTCTGACAGGGGACTGTCGCCGGCGCCACTTGCCTCGTGGTGTCAGCCACTTGCATGGCGTGTCAGTCCACTTGTTGGATGCGCAGGGTGCGGTGCGAGCCGCATCGCTGCATGCGGTAACGCCTGAAGTTACCGCGTCTCCTACTTGTGATCAAGAAATACGCGAGATGCGGTGTTGGCCGCATCATCGTATATGGAGACTATTTGCTCGCTTCCCTTGTCGTGACGAAAATGGTCATATGATGCGGTGCCAGCCGCATCGATATGTTCATCTTCTTTTGTACTTGGGTTAAGCTATTCATCTTCGGACCGAATGGGTTCGAAGTATGTGACCGCATGGGTGCGGTCTGCTTACTGGTAGGGGTTTGTTTGATGCGGGTAATGGTCGTTTCGGGACCATACCCCTTCAAGTCCCCCCAGTCTAGTGTTGCTACCTTGTGCAAGTTGCACGTGGGAGGAGCACTGGACTTATGGTGTAGGAAGGTAGTTTGGCAGTCTGGAGAAAATTCTAGGCCAGATCAGACTGGTGATCTGGGAAGAAATCCGGCTATGCCTCTTCCGTACCGGTGAAGGAGTTCGCTTTGATGCGAAATTCTCAGCCGTTGTATGTCATCAGGTGGGTTGCCACCTGTTGTTGCGTTGAAGGTCTGTTAGAGACCTTCATAGTAATGCTGCACAAACTTCGAACCAACCTCTAGGATGGTGGTTCGAAGGTCTGCACATGTTTCGAACCTCCTGGAGGTGGTTTCTTCTTCGAACCATTTGCCAGAATGGTGCACGAAGAAGAAAAGAAAAGCTTTTAAACCAACCTTTGCGGTCGGGTTTGAAGGTTTTGGACGTTGTGTTAGAACTTTGCTCAAGTTCTATGTTCAGCATCCTATGATGAGATGACCATCCCTTTTTTGTGGGGTGTTTGTGTTCATCTTGATAGCTCTCAAGTAACCGTACGTTCTTTGCGGTTACCTCGTTGCGTCATTGTTGGCCATGTTTGGTCGAACAATGTGGATCTAAACTATGGGTAAATAAACATGGTCATAGGCAAGGGGATGCCCATCGTTGTTTATTCCATGCGGTCCATTGGTAGGTAAACAAAGTCATAAGCAGACTTGTTACCGCGGTCCGTTGGCAGGTAAACAAAGTCATAGGCAGACTTGTTACCGCTGTGCGGACACTTGCTTGCTTGATAAGTGCTTGTTTAGAGCACGTATCTGCGTTCTTTCTGGAGCCAGTTTCCTTCACGCTCCAATACCGAGTTTACAACGAGGTAGCCTCGTTCGGTGATGTGGAGTGAGCTTTGCTCTTCCGTAGCAACCACTCTGCGGAAGCTATGGTTATGTCTGTAGCTCTTCATGGGTGTCTGCGATGTTTGCAGTCCCATTTTCGCTCAAGGTGTGCTTGTTGCACGGATGTAGCTCTTGAAGGTTCAGTAGTCAGGGCTGCTGATGTGCGGTCGCGTAGATTCTCTTCCTTCTTTTTGCTGGAGAAGTTGTTCATGCACCCTCTGTGGTTGTGAACCGGACAGGAGGGATTTGAAGCTTGAAGAGAATGAAGGCAGTGCGGTTTGGCTGTTCCTGGAATGCGGTTCAGTCCAAAGAACAACACTGGTTCTGAGCATCTGACACATCTGAATGGGTTCATGTGTGTCACTTCCGCATATTTCACGTGTGCTCGTGAGTGATGCGGAAAAGGTAATATATCCCTTTATAGTATAGATAGATATATTTCTACCTATTTTTTAGGGTATATAAAAAAACGACATGCGGTATGGGTTATGGTGCGGTAAACCAGAAAAACCGCATGCCGCTTATGTTTTTTGGATAATGTTGTCGCTTTTTCTTGCCTACGTGGCTTGATCGCACGTGTGAGTTGGTAGAAGTTGGTGAGACGTTTCTGCATGTGCTGAAATGAAAGGACATTTGCACTGCCCGAGGCATTAAATGCACTGTAGCAGGGAGTGTAAACGTCTTCTTTGTCAGGCGCGTGGGCGGCCACGCGCGCGTGATAACCGTCAGCGAAAACGGCGCTCGACACGTGTTGTTGCAAGATACGCTCTTTTTGAACGTGATGATTTGCGTTCTCCCTCCGCATTAATTGCGATGGGTATATAAGGGGAAAACCGTTCGTGGTTTCCTCTCACTTGGTCGAAAATTCAAAAAATTTGCCGTTTGAGAGAAAGTTGTCATCTGTCTTCTCCGACGATTCTTTCTGAAATTCCGGTGAGGTTTCTAGTGTTTCTGTTCACCATCTTCTGTTTCTTTAATATTTTTGATGGCTGAACCATCTAGTGCACACAATGTGGAGGGTGAAAACCCTGAACGGCCGTTAGTGGCCGAAGAAGAAGAAGATGGGGCCGCCGGTAGTGGATTACCGGCGCTGAAGTGGACCAGGAAAAGCTTTGATCGCCTTATGCTTGAGGTCCAGATGCCCTCTGAGTATGGGGCTCGGTACCCATCAGAGGGTGATACTGGTGCCGACGCTCCGGCCGGTTATGTGACCATGTGGTCCGATTTCTTCGGAGATTGTAACCTCCGATTACCGTTGACGGTGTTTGTTGTGGATATCTTGGAGTGGTACAAGGTCCACATTTCTCAAGTGAGTCCGTTAGGGATGATTCGGATTCGTAATTTTGAGTTTACCTTCCGTGCTCTTGGCATAGAGCCTACCGTCGGAGATTTCCGACGGTTTTATCAGATGACAGTGTCCATGGGTTTCTTTTCGTTTCGTCAACGAGATGGTAGCCCAAAGCTGATGACTCCCCCTAAGGGGATGACGATGTGGAAGAAGAAGTTCTTCTATATCAAGTCTGCTGCCCTTGCTGTGGATATGACGTTTCGGAATGTGACCGAGACGATCATAGCAGAGACCATTGCGATGCCCAGTTTGAAATCAGTGCAGTGGTTCTCGCAGCTGCAGACTATTGAGTCTGTGAAGTTGACCAACACGCAACTATGGCTGTTGCGTATGATGTTGAGGAGGGGCAAGAACTCGAAACCCGTGGTGCGGGAAAAGAGCGGTGGTACGTATTTTTTGTTTGTTTACGTTCTTTATCCTTACGTGCGTTATTGACTTTTGTGTCTACTATCAGAAGATGCTCCCGCATGGAGGATGTTTGCTCCGGATTTCGAGGGTACGGTTGAGACCGTAGTTTGTGCGGATGGTGAACAGGATCACAATACTATCATCCGTAGTAACTTCCGGGTGCCTACTGAGGCTGCACTGGCAGTTGAGTTGCCAGTAGGCAAAGGTATACTATCGAAGCTTTGCTACTTGTGTTGATCATGTTGTGTTATTGACGTATTGATTCCATGCAGGTGATCTTGGGGCCTTGGGGGACCCTGAAGCGAAAGGTGTGCCAAAGAGGCAAACTGTGAAGGGCGTGCGCTTTCGCCAAAAGAAGATAAAGGAGGTCACTACTGTGCCTCATCTGGTGCCGCAGGCAGCAGGTATCTCTCATTCCTCTTTTCGTCGACACAAGGATTATGTGATAGTATCTGATACCCTTGAGGGTTTGGTTACAGCCGCGGAGTCACGCTCTGGTGCTGCGAAGAAGCAGGCAGAAGAGGCGGCTGCGGGAGGGACAGATGCGGGTCCCGCTGTGATTGGTGAGAAGAGGAGGCCAGAGCAGAAAGCTGCTGGTGGTGTTGAAACCAAACGTCGGAGACTAGTAACCAAAAGGTCTGCTCCGACGCAGAAAAAACCTGCGGTTGTCGTTGGTAAGTGTAGGCTATCTAGTCGTAACTGTTGTGTAACTAGTTTTGATAGCTATTTGACTTTTTTGCAGAGCCTCAAGATGAAGGTTTTTCTATCTTCGATGCTCCGGAGTCCCCCCCGCGTGCCACGGGTGCGGGTGCAACGGAGGTGCCGTCGACACCTCCCGTCAAGGTGGTACCTGAGTCAACCGTGCAGAAGGAGGGTAGCGCAGAGAATGCTGCGGCCCAGATATTTGATACTGTCGACTCGTCCAACAATCTGATCTCTCCCAATGAGGGAGACGATTTGAGTGTGCGGTTCACTGCGACTGGGAAGCAACATTCTGATGCTGAACCGCAAAAAACTGGCGCTGAAGCGCGGCAGCATGATGCTGGGCCGCAGAAGTCTTCGGTTGATAAGGGTACCAGCTCGTCTGCCGGTGGTGCGGGGTATGACGGGCCTCCAATTCAGCCTGGGGAGTCTGAATTGGAGTATTACTACCGCACCTACTCCCAGGATCGCAGTACGCTGTACCATCGACCCCCCTGGACTGTATTGCAGGGGGATGATATTGCTAACGACCCTGCGGCCTGCAGGGAGATCTTGGGCGGTCTGGGGACCCCCTTTGAAGTTGATCGGGCTCGTGCCGCACCGCGGGAGCTGCGTATAAACCAGCTCTCGACCATGTTGGTAGGGACTTCCATTGTGGCGAATGCCATGTTGGAAGACTATAAAGTTCTGAGCCGCCGTGAAGAAGAGGCTGTCCGCCTGCGGGCAGAGGCGGAAAAGCTGGTCCGAGTTGCTCGTGCGGGTGCAGAGCAGCTGGAAAAAGATAAAGCTGCTTTTGAGAAGCAGAAGCAGACCTCTGAGTGGGCTGCCACTGTCCAATTGAAACAGGTTCGTACCCTTGCTAAACTCCTTGCTGATGAGCGTAAGCGTTGGGAGGAAATTTCATCCAACGAGCGCAAGAAGTGGAACGAATCTTGGGCTAAGCAGAACAATCTTCTGTTTCATACTCGGCAGGAGCTAGCAAACGCCAAGGCGGCAAATGTTGCCTTGGGCAATGAAAAAGCTGCGGCTGAGGCCGCGTCGGCTAAAGCGCTGCAGGCGAAGGACGAGGCCCTGAAGGCGCTTGAAGAGGCCAAAGAGGCCGGGGCTCGTGCTGCGAAGGCCCTTGAGGAGGCAAATGTGGAGCGCCTCCGTTTAGACCAAGTCGTTACCAGCTTGCAGGTATGTCTCTTTAACTGTGCTTGATATTTCATTGCTGGTTCGTAAATGTTTACCTTGTGAACTGCTTGCTATTGTTGACAGGCTGATGTTCAAGCCCGGGAGGTCGCGGTTACCGATCTTACTGCCCGCGTGTCCGCTGCGGAGGAACGTGCTGACTCTGCTGTGGAGGCCAAGGATGCCTTGGTGTCCTCCCTTAACCAGTTGGAGGCTGACCGTGAGTGGATGCGGTCATGCGGTATTTCACGCGTAAGTATCTTCGTGTTTTAGCTTTCTGTAGACTAACACATGGGACTTACGTGTTGGTTTGAATTTGCAGATTGTCGAGGCGATTATGAATGCCCCTGAGACTGCCGCTGGTTTGAATCTGGTCCGGGATCGCGCTCGGGATGCCGGTTTTAAGGCAGGGTACAACCGCTGCATTGGCCATCTGAACGTGATTACCAAGGGTAGTCATACGGATGAGCGATCGGGGTTCCGTGGCGTGGATACCGAGTCGCACCTGAAAGCAGCCGAGGCCTCCTTCTATGACACGTCCCTTGCTTGTATACAGGAATTGGACAGTTGTTTGGATGCCGCGGACTATGTAGACCGCTTGCGGATGCTGTATCCGGATGTGGAAGAGGACGACGCTGCTGGTAACGCTAGAGATGATGCGGGGACCAGTGGTACAAAATAGGGTTTAGGTTGGCCGGTGTGCCCCTTTTTTGCTGTCCTCTTGTATAGAATAGGAAACCTTATGTAAATCTTTGTAAGCATCATGTTGGTGCCTAGAATTTTTTGAATATAAGGTGTTTTGTTCCATTATACAAGTATTGTCAGTTCTTGTATGTTTGAAACGTATGTATGCGGGTCTCTACCCATTGTGAATGGGGTTGAGTATACTCTATACTATTGCGGTATGAGCATGTGTCAATTCCATTGTTTGCCTTTCTGGGCTCAGGAATTGTATTAGGTA